>NW_020220523.1:0-82795 GCF_003070985.1 Temnothorax curvispinosus | reverse complement strand
TATTGGTACATTTCCTATGCTTAAGTGTCCGGGTATTGGTACCTTTACCTTACGGGTGAACGGTTCGCTCCAGCTTCGCGTTTAGCCGCAAACTCGCAGAAACGGTTAACACTTTATGGTAGCGGGCGCCTTGTTGGTGTAAACTATATTCATTGAAAAATCTTTGTGATCCGTAATCGTGTGGCGAATCGCGTTTGGAGCTCTTGCGAACCGAATCCGTGATATTAAAAAACAAAAGCTCCAGAGATTAATAAATCAATTAAACATTTCAGAAAGCGTTCCTTATACCATGTACGTGCACATACTCTTGATAAAGTACAAACCGCTTCGTTCACCTTTTGGGAGGGTAGGCATTCGCCCTTGAACGCTAGATAAAATATATCGCTCGTGAAGCATCTGGCCAAGATAAAATTTTATTTACCGTGCGTATTTACGTTGGAGATAAAATGAAGTAACCCGGCGCCCTCGCGGAGGCCTGGTGCGTGCCGATGTTTCTTACCTGATCGGAATAGGAACATTACGACGTTCGGGAACAGTACGCGAGCGTGTGCGAATTTGTACGCTCCCAGGAAGACTATAATTACGCTTCCTACCGCGTATAATGCGAATCGCGTGTAAATGAAGAATCAGGAATGAGTCACTTAGTTTGCAGAAGTTGAAGCGACTTCGTTAGTAGGTTTTGCTCTTGCAACTCGTTGTCTCTTGTTACGTATGACCATAAGGTATTCACATTGTATTAATAATACAAGTAACTCAAGTACTTAAATTGAATATTGATAGCCAATTATTGATGTGTGAATACTTCAAAAGATAATTTTTGATTTCGATAAAAAGAAAATATAAATGGAAATACGTATAAAAAAGTTTATATATTTTTTAAATATATTAAATAATTTACTCTGATAAATTGATTTTCAATTCTGAAAATATTATTTCACATATTTAAGGACAATTCGTTCGTGCAGATTACTTTTTTGTCGCAAAATACTTTAAATTTCTCCAATTTACTTATTCATAAATTAATAAATATCTTATCTAGTAATTATAATTTCATTAATAATGTGTAACATCATTAATGTCACAAAAAAATAATGAAAAAATTATTCTTCCAATCATTTGTGTAACCATCGAATATCAGAATATATATATCCAATTTTTTTATGAGATTTTTATTGCGAAATAATTCATCCTAAAACGGATTTCTCATTTCTGTAGCAATGCGCGTGAGGCCGAACGAGAGTATTTCTCAGGCGAGAAACACACATGTGGGCGGGTACGATAGTTGGAAAAATAGATCCGCGTACGCACTCGTAGAAAGCTAAAAATACAATGAGACTGCGAGCTAAGCAACATCGATCCACGCGCGAAACTTCAGCCTCGCCCGTATGTTCTCGATTGAAGTGTAATTTCTTCCGCGTCCATATATGGACGTGTGCACAAAGTGGTTTAATCTCTTACAGAAGGCCGGCCATTGAATTGATTTTTGAAACACGCATAAATCGCGCTTTGTAAAATTAATGGGTGCACGACTCTGATCCGCTCGAACGCGTCAAAATATAGCGGTCGATCGGAGAGCCGCTATTATAATTATAAATACCTCGATTTTCCTCGACACGCGCACCTCACGTTGATGATCCTATTCTCAAAGTGCAATTACAGGATCTATTTATATGTTCCACATTCGCTTGTTAGCCCGCGTGTGTAAATATATGGTTATTGAGAGAGATCGGTCATCATGAATAGGCGACATTTTCGTTTTAAGTATTGTGTTGTATTAATTGCGCAATGAATATACCGCATATCAATCTGCACGCTTCAATTAGTTTGAAATGCTCGGTAATTGGCACTGTAAATCGGCTTTGTGCGGCTACACACTTGGTACCGGAAGACTATCTATGCGTTCATTGTTACCTCGTGATTTATAGCCAACGAGCATTCGCTATCGATATTTATTGCATCGCGCTACAATAATGCGCCGCGATAAATTTATGTACGATACAAGTTTCATATTTTTTACTATATACTTTCTATGCTATTCGAAAGTTTACTTTAATTTAAGTATACGTAAATTATTGCGATATCTCACGCACATGAACTTGGTTAAACTTGATTTAAAAACTTTAATTAACATTTTCCGCATTTACACCCTTTCCGATAACTTTCCCCTGAATTTATAAAATTTCAGAAAATATTTAGCAAGGCTGTATCGACAATAATATTGTAATAAAAAAAACCTGGTTTTTTAACAGATCGCAGATGCCGATAGATAGGCGGTGCAGGTGTGTTTTCGCGTAATTAAATGAAAGATAAGATACACACGGAGATAAGATCGCGCGAATTCGTCTGCATAGCTTCCATCCGAGGCCTGGCATCTCTCGCCTATAAGAAAAGAATATCCAAAAATGCAAAAATGTCAGGCTTGCGAGCCGCTAGGCCAGCACGTTGATCGCGAGTGCTATAAATCGGCTGTGCACGCCGGGGTCAACCGGACCCCGGAAGACCGGAGTGCCTCGTCGAGTGGGGATTAAGGCGAGGCCGCGAGTTGTGTGTAAGCGCGAACGTAGGAAACATAATAAAAGTCAGTGACGGCGTTTCGCCATCAGGGATACCAGCCGGGGACGTTCCTTGATTGTTGTTCTCCAAAAGGTGCCAGTCGCGCGTTCACGGAGGTTGCGTTCTTCGCGCCAGGTTCGCCAGTCGTCGTTGTGATGACCTTGAGGCCGGTTTCCCTGTTCCGCATTCTAAAAATATTTAGCAACGTGGATAACTCATCCGGGATAAGCCGGACGCTGCCGCGTGTTTCATGATCGCAAATTGGAGAAATAATTATACATTTCAATTTCAGTTTCTGTAATTATACGTGTTTGCAAGGTAATCTCGTCGGCATGGGGATCGAGACTGAAAGCCGAGCTATTTTAAAACGATTATTTTAAACTCTATGGCGCTAACCAAATTTAGCCCGTTTGACACGCATATAATAAGTGCAAATACAATTTTGTGTAGAGTCAACTGTACATTTTATATTTTAATCCAAAATCTTTGTCTCGATATCTAAACCACAAACGCAAAAGTTAGAAAAATTTATATTAAAGATATATATATTTGTTTTAAATCATTAACACATTCTTTATTTTCTACAATAAAAATTTTTATACCAGTAGTACCAGTCGTACTGCGTTAATTGATGAATCATAAAGAGAGAAAAAAAAGAAAGAGAGAGAGAACGCACACTATCAATAATCTATAATATCTATATTATCAGAATTTGATAGCACTAATCTGTATCAAGTAATTGAGGAAGAACTTAAAAAAAATATATCAATGATACAATAAACGATCTAATAATACATCATAATAAAAATGATACATATATATATGATTCAGTATATTACCTCCCATTACGTAATTATAAGTTTTCTTTACGCGAGAATTATTTATACGATTCTAATAATTACTTTCGTAATGACCTGAGGTAACCGAAGGCTCAGGTCAACGACGGCGACGGATTGAACTTGCAAATTTCTCGCCGCCAGCAGCACGCTCGCGCGGAGAGAAAGAGGCGACTTTTAACTCTCATTGTGTTTGGACGATCGCCAAGAATCTCGAGAATCTTCCACGGACCGTGTAAACGTCGCGGACGCGTTTCATACGTCACGGGACGGGCTCGTTGTTTTTCTACGTCACTAGCTTTACAAGATCATTAGATTGCCTCGCCGACTTGCATATTAAAACTAACTCGGAATCGCTCGGAATGCACATACTTTCATGATTTATATTCCACCGTCGTATATTTTCATTCGCGCGAGACGAGTACCGTTTTACATTTCTCGAGCGTCTGTAGCAGTTAAAGCATGGACCTCGAGGATTGCGAGTCTGTCTGCCGCGCGGAAACTCGCGCTTTTTTTTATTTGAACGGCTGAAACAAAGTCGAACGGATCGAGATTGCGACGGCGAACGCTTTCTCGATCAAGGGGAAATGATCGGCGTACCCCGGTACGACGTGGCCACGAGAGACGGCCGTGTCTCGGAAACGGTGCACCTGCGACGCGCATCGTAGCAGGCGTGCGTGTCGCAGCTTCTCGCTCCGAAATTTCGAAACTGCGCTCGCCGACCTCGGGCTGGTGTCGTCTCATGGCATGTCGTCGCGCCGCCTTACCCACGTGCATTATTATCGAATTACCAGGTGTCTTGCAACGCGCGGTTTCGTAATCGGGCCGTTTCGTCGCGCTGAATATTAAAGCCGGTGTTACGCGAGAGCGACGCCGAACCGTTTTCGTGTCCTGGTCTGCGAACACGCGACGCAGGAGTCCTCCTACGTGCACGTGCGCACCACGTCTATTTCTGTAATTAGTGCGTATACGCAAGACTGCGTAAAACTTCATAATATTTCTACATATCAAGTTCTTTCGCCATTGCGAGGAAAGGCTATGGTCTAGGACTTTTGAAAATTGCCGAGGGAATAATAAATATTAAAATAATGCAAGATGAAATAATTGTAAAACGGAATGCTTCTTTATCTTTTTATTTTATTGTGACAGCTATGAGTAGAATATCATTACGTTCCAAAGAAACAAAGCTGAACGAACTCTAGATAGTTTGCAGTTCTTGCAAAGTAACTACATTATTTCATTTCATATTATTTTCCGAGCAAAACCCGGGCGTATCCTACTTATTTTATGATAAATAAAATATGCGGGTGGCCGAGTATAATTGCGCGCGTGCTTTGTATTTTCTCCTGCTAAAGTTGTTAATTAAGAAAGCAGACAACAGAATGTTCGATACCTGTTCTTACCGAAAGAAATGGGACTGAAAATAAATAATAAGCAGTCATAGAGAAATAGGAAAACGCGACGCAAACATAAACGTCACAACATCCTGCAGCCGATCTTTGAAACATTTCTCTATCCGATCAGCATTATATTTGAGTTATTTTCTCGTTGACAATCGGATCGCCAACACACGGCTTGTTGGCGCAACCCACGTATACGTTATTCGATCGCACACGTGCGTACGTACGTGATTTCTAATCTAATCGCGCGGCGAGGAATACGTCGATATGAATTATAAATACTCGCACACAAACGTGGGTGACCCGTGTAAAATACATACACAAGCCGTGAACTCGCGTGTACATACGGGAGGGTCCCTAACTGTCTCGGAAAAGGGAAGAAAAAAAAACTTTCTACTTTGTCTAGGATAGGTGACGAACTTTCACGTCTGTCTCTTTATGGGATCGTCCTAGAATCGAAACCTTTCTAAGCTCGAAACCTTTATTTCGTTCGTGAGTTGTTTGTGCGGTCGACAGTCTCTTAATACCGAAATCGAGAATGTTCCGATCCGTTCGGAATGTTCTTCACTCGTTTCTCAATGTCTCAATCGAGCAATCAGCCAGAATAATGATCACAAGTCATGAATAAAAGTACATAAAAATGAGATTGTGCATATTGTGCCATCTTCTACAAATATTTTAATACATTTAACATTTTCCATAAAATGTAATTACGTTTTTCTGTGAGATATTCTTGTCTCTTTCTCTTTAATCTGACACGTAAAAAGTGTCTAAAATAATTGCGATATTTTAATATTTATAAAGTGTTTTATTTATTTTTCAATTATATTACTGTGACTCCACGTGCTATAATTTTATCGTGAATATATTTGCAAGCGTAATAATTTAATTTGCATTTTGCCGTTAATTACTACACGAGTATATGCTCGAAAGAAAAAGTAATGAGAAGTTTAATGCAAGAAAATGCATATAAATAATTTTATCAATTTTTCGAGAACAAGAATTATGAACCACGAACGTTAATCCTGAAACTTTATTTTGTCCGCCGATCTCGATACACGATTTCACTCAAATCGGACACGTAGCTCTATTTTACAAGTAGACGTAGGCGTATATGTAAAGTAGTGGATATATGAGCCAAGGAGGAAATGCTATTAGATGGCAACAGCGCCAACCTTGCGTTGCACCAATTCGTATTTCTGCTCTTTTTCCGTTACTAATTAACATAATCACTGCAACGTTAATAGCACGTTAATAATGCACGTTAATATTGCACGTTTTTACATAATTAAGAATATGATTTCTATTTCTTTTAACGTAGACAAATTTACATTTATCTCTCTGCCATTTATGCATGTATTTTGATCTTACTTTAATTATTTAATATCTTATTATATTGTTTTTAATTATTTTGTTTAAACAAATAGCCTATCTTTTTGCGAAAGCGTAATAATTTAATTATAACAAAACAACTTTCTATTTACTATCATTTTTAATTTTGACGTAAAGCAAAACTTTTTTACTTGAATCATTAACAAAGATCATACAAAACTAATTTTTTTCCACTGTAGGTATTACGTTATACTGAAAATCTTATTGACTGTTATAAATACTGTACATCTTAACATCTAACGCGTGAGAAAAACTTCTAACTTTGGCCTTCATGTAGAATGAATAACAATTCTGTTCTTTTTTTGCGCACACACACACATACACACACACACAAAGATAGATATTGTTTTAATTCACAAAACAGTAATAATTCGAAGGCTGTAAACAATTTGCAAAGTGGTTTGCATCGTACGACTAACTTAATATATTCAGCGTGTCACAAAACAGCGTTACGATATCCCTTGCCAGGCTGATAACATAATCTTTATACAACTCAGCTCAGGAAACTCTCGTAGGCAAGTAGAGAGAAGTAGATGCGTTAGCAACCATCGTATATTTTCAGTATGAATATGAATGTTCGTTAAAATACGTTCTATCCATGCAAATACTTGCTATGGTTAAAAGATCCTTTGCCAATCTTCGTATTCACTATCTTATTTCTTATTCTTACATGAGAATTGTACAAAATAAAGTTTAAGCGATATCTTTCGTTGCGATAAAAACAATCCGATAAAAACAATCTGTTTAATTTATCTTATTATTATCTCGCATGTAGGTAAATATAAATATAAATATATATAATACGTAAAAGTATTAGGATTTCAAGTGTCGGGCACAAAAAAGATTGCAAACGTATAAATTTATTTATCTAAATTATCAGTCCTTGTTATCAGCGATAACGATAGATCTCTTAAAAGATCTTGTCCAAAAGAATTATTGTTTTCTATCGTGTAGAGAATTATTATAAAAATACTTTCGCCGAAGATAACAAAATTCACATAGAGTAGAAATATTTCAAATTTATAAATCAATACATTCTGCACGATGCATATAGGTACATCGCTCGCAGCCACACGGAACTAATCGTGAGAACATCGCTAAAAACGATTAACGTGATGCATGATAAACAAATTGTTATTCCGACAATATTCAATTTGATGAAGTAGCTTGATTAGAAGAACTCTGGGTTCGGCATCATTCTCGCGCAAAGCGAAACGCAATAATGACGCGTGGAAAACAACCGTGTATGTGCCGTTTCGCTCGCGGCGATTGGCGCCGAAGAGATTATCGTCGCCGTTATGTCACACGCGACCTGACAGGCCGACTCCCGTTTACGAGAAACACATATTTCGTCAATGCTTTTCACTTTTTATTATTCCACCGACAGCTGCGAACTACGACGAACGGAACGTGCATTCGAAATCGTCGTTTCGGAGCAGGAAGCATAGCGATTCTAGCTTTGTATACACACGATTATCTCGTATTACGATCTATAAGTTACGGTGATCAGGCATTCAGTGGCAATTCAATATGTAATTAATTGCGAGTGATCGTTCGTGCATAAAACAAGGCTTTCGATCGCTTGAGAAAAACTATAGATTTCATTGAAGATATACAATTATAACTTTCTTCGTGGCCAGAGTTTAATGAGTAATTTGTACAGAGTTTCACACATGTTTCGTTTTCCTTCTTTAAAATTCTATCTCAGTGAAAGAATAATAACAGATATTTTACATCTCTTCTTCATACATTCTTACATAATCTGCCGCTGTTTAGAACTAATCTTTGCTAACGTATATATATATGATCGTTAATAATATTTTAATTTATTTAAATTTTTATCACATCATTATTACATACGTCTATATTATATTTTAACAACATCTACAATTTTTTCTTCTCAAATATCCGTGTAAATTTATAACATGAATCTTTCAGAGATTGTTATTTTTTTTAAATAAATTAAATATGATTTTAAATGAATAAAATACTTGTTTTAAATAAATTAAATATGATTTAAATGAATGAAATACTTGTTTTAAATGAATAAAATACTTGTTTTGAAATAAGTTAAATAATAAACTTAATTAAATAATTGGCGCACATTGTAAATGTTAAAATTTGTTATTGGCAATATAGTATCAAGTTTGAAGCCCTTAAAAATAATAATAATTATAAAAAACGCAACTTTCAAGATTGTGCGGAAGCTCTAGAAATTCAAACAAACGTTTCTGCGGAATTAGAAAAGAGTTTTAGAAAGGAAATTTAGAAAGTTGACGTCGCTGAGTTCAATATATTGTCGTCTGATTTATAATGTCTAATAACAAGTTCTACCACTAAATTATAATTATTGCTAACGAGAAGCGTACGGTTTGTTTGTGTTTCCGAGCTGGGTTTCCAGGGCATTTCACTTTCCTTGCACACCATACCGCATGATCTAGAAATCGCGCGTAAATGTGTGCAAGTAGACAGTCGGTCGTGCGGACTGTCTACTTTAGCATAACGGGGTAGGACTCCGCATTGCCTCCGATGATTGTCCGCCAATCAAGTCCCATATAATCACATGACGTGTACGACCGGCAATCGTTAGCTTGGCTTTTGCCTTCAATGCTCTACGCACGCACTGCCGATCGCGGAATTTGAATGTGCACAAAAAAATACTGTTTATAACATTTTTGCTTCAGACTTGATCAGTCATCCTGACATACAAGTCTCGAAACTCTTCGCGAAAAATTTCTTCTAGCAGGAAACGAAATATCACGAGTATTTAAATCTTGCGAGGTCTGTAAATATCTTATTTCTGCAATATTTTTATGGCAGTCTTTTTAAAGATATTTTAATAGTAAATCTTGTTGATCACGCACGAGGACGCTTGTATAATTTATGTAATACATTCTATAATACATAAATATATTGTATAATTTTTAATTTAATATACATATAACCGCAGCATGTAAAATATCGCCTTTTAAAAACTAATTAATAATATAAATTTAATTGCTAGTGCTATTTCAGTATTTTGTTGAATATAATTCTATGATGTATCATAATTAATAAAATATTAAAATCTTATAAAAACTATTAAATTTTAAAAAATGTATTATAAAATCTTAAACAAAATATTAAATTGTTTTTTCTAATCGTAATATTTTTCTAATTTATACATCCTTGTTTGTATGAAATATTAAAACTGAATTAATCATAGTTTGAGTCTAATTGCACATTTTTAAACATACGTCTGAAATTACGAATAAATTAAAGCGCATAGCGAAATAAAATTATATTTATTATTAAAAATTTAATAATCAAAAATTAGCTGTCCAATGTAACATTGTAGCGACATCTGAGGCACTGAAAGTCCAGCAATGTGTCTACTTCGTGCAGACATTGCCATCAAGTTTCCAACAGTTGGTCTTTAGGTACTTACCGTTTTATCCGGTAAAGGTAACACTTAAAGTAAGTCATGCTTAGACTTGTGTTAATTATTTCCAATATTTTTAAATAGAATCAACTAAAACTATGTGCAGAAAATTAATATATTTTTAATTTTTTTAAATTTTGTAAATGAGTTTTTAATAACAATCTTTTTAGAAAAATATTTCTAACAAATGATTTTCTTCTTTTCAAATACCAGCACTTTTTTTCTTTCAATATCAGCACTTTCTGAATATATTCAAATTCTGTACATCAAACTACGTATTTTCAAATGTATTTTAGAATAGAAGCATCTCAAAATTGTTATTATTGGTATATCCATCATATCTAATTGAGAAATCTACAATAATAATAAATACGTCATTGCCGCCGACTTTTTGTTAAATAAAATTCAGTATAAGATCGCATTACAAAATAATTGTTATCTTCCTTTACGCGATTCGAGTCGTTAGGTTCGACTCATCGCTGCAGAGGCATCGATCGTGGGAGACGTTCTAAACAAACATGTATTATCTTATCAGAAAACATCGTGTGCCACGTCGGTTGAATGTAAGGTCATTTTTTCCACACGAATCATTCAGTTCCAAGCCGCTCGTGTCGAACGTGTTAACCGAAAGCATGACGCTCCTCGCGAGAATCGTCAAGTGTGAGGTACGAAAATATACGTCGCCGTCGCGCTCGGTACGCTGACTGTCATTTCCCACGCTCTTTGAAAATTCGTTGCCCCGCAGCTGCAGCTGCAAGCTGCATTTGAACGTATTCATGCAGGAAATCGGACCATCTAGTGGATATCCGACGAACTGCGAAAGCTCCACGTTAAAGCGCGAAAATCGATCTGCAAATTGTTGTTCGTGCTCCGACGATATTTTTTTTCACCGCTTCTGTAAATTTCTAAATGGCTACTTTTATATTCGCACCAGCGAATATTTTAGGTATTGAGTGCTTCCGATATATTAATATGAATATTTGGAGGAACTGTGAAGTGATATTTGTCTTTATTTATTACCCTCTGCTTTGCCCCCTGTTGTGTTAATAATTTATTATATCCTTTTTTAAGTAATATTTTTATACTTTGTGCAAAGTTTTTAATTATTAATTAATAAAATACGAAGAGTGACATGAAATAGATTGTTGGTTTATTTTCTAAAAATTTATATTAATGAGAAAATACCTTGGCCTCTATTACGCGATCTTTGAATAAAAAATGAATTAATCTGTATGCCAGATGCTAATTTATTAATGATATGTCGCACTAACAGTATTATAATGTTTCTTTGCATGTTTATACTATAATTTTTGAAAGTAAATTTTTGACGAACCAAAAATTATTATAGATATATTAAATTCACTTGTAAAACAATAAATATTGTGTAATAATTTTTAATTAATTTGTAAATATACGAGTTTTATTAAATGCTCTGTTCTGTAAAAAAAAATCTTCGTGTGTGGTAGAACTAAATTTAAACTTAGCTCCTGCAAATGTTATCTAAATGAGCGAGTACGCTTATCAGCAACTTATGACCATGTAACTGAGACATCTGTAATCCGATAACCCAGACAAATATATTGGAATAGGGAATATTGATAAAATATATTTGTGCATTGTTAAAATTGTTTCATTTTAGAAGTTCCAATTTATTCGAGTTTTTGATAAATATAACTGTTTTTTGTTTTCGAAAAATTATATATTCTCTCGTTTATTTTAGATATAATCTGATATCTATAAAATCTGAACAAGATAAATTATTTTTTCTTTTCAATTATATTGTTTAATTAAAATAAAATATATTGTCAGAATCGGTTTAAAGATGCAAAATCTTTTTATATTATCTTAATTGTTTGGGATGCATCAGTGCATTAATCAAATTTACGAAGTGACAATCGTCTGACCAATTGATCCTCAGACTATGACGTTTGTAAGGAGAAAAACACCATTACTAATTTCTGTCGCAATAGAGCTTCTTAACTTCGTGTAGTATGTACAAACGACGAAACAGTGCCGGCAAAAGTGAACCGTCATATATTTATTGACTTGAAAGCAGCACTATCATGTTTTGCCTATAACTTAAAGATATTCATATAGTTCGAGTGACGCAGCTTTACTCACTTACCAATGCATATTGATTGTACAATTGTGCAATCGGTAAATAAAATTGCAGAATGAAACGTTTCACAAATTCTCACGTTTATGAATAAAATAAAGGATATTTAATATGAAATAATAAATATTCATTTAATAGATTAATATCTATATTTCATATTAACTATTAAATACGTACATATTTCACATGCACATTAGCTTTCAAAGTACAATATATTATACATTATTAAATAAAAGTTTTGTTAATTACAGGTAATTTAATAGACAGCAATTAATTTAAATCGCATTTGATTGAAACAATATTATTCGCTATTAATTTCTCTAAATTAATTTCTAACAATACGTGTTATTATATAGGTATATTACGGAAAAATGATTTAAACCAAAATACGAGATATAATATTTTTTGTACCAATTAGTATAAAAATATTCCAGACACGCTTAACCAGATCCTACAGCAATGCCGCCCCGACAGTTAAAATGTACATCGATGGACAATTCATAGGTAATTATCGTTATATAATTATAAAGATTCATTACTTTTTATTTGCATTTCTCTTAATTTATTTTATAAATACAGAAGAAGTTTTCCGCTTAAAGTGCTTATTTTCCTGTACTGTAAAATATTATTATCTATATGCTTTTTCACACGTTTTTCTGTACAAAAAATAATAAGATCTTTCCTTCAGGAATTTTAATCGATAAATTTTAAACATATTTTTCTATATATTGACAATGTATCGACATATTTGGAGTAAAATGCAGTTTAAATATTTATAACAAAGTGCATCGCGAACATGACAGACGTACGAGAAAATATTCATACTTCTGAAACAATGTAGGATCAGTTGAAGATGATATTTACACGTATCCTCAAGCAAAGTGCACTTTACGTTATTACAATATGATGTTTACATTCATTTTTGCGAGGATATGTGTCCATCAGGATATGTGTTGCATAAATTATTTATAAAAAGTTGATATCAAGAAGAATAAATTTTTAACGAGAAATACGAATTGTGTCAATAACTTTACATTAATTAGATATTAATTAAATAACGTCGTTTCTTGTCAGGTTAATAATACATTGGTAAATTGCAATATTTACTGCACAGAAATTTATAATTACACATTAATTAATGAGAACATTTTAAATAATTTTAATAATACAATTTACATATAAATCACGTCAATCTAAACTCTTTTTCCAGAGTCAAAGGCCACGGAGTTCACGGATGTCCACGATCCAGCGACGAATCAATTGTTATGCCGCACTCCAAAATGCACGAGGAACGAGATGGAGAGTGCGGTACAGAGTGCACGGAAGGCATACGAGAGCTGGCGGCACACCAGCGTGCTAACGAGACAAAATTTGATGCTAAGATATCAGGCTCTCATCCGCGAACACTCGGTCAGTTTATCAATTCTAAATTCTAAGACCTTAAAACTTCAAGGTATTTTACTAATTAATTACGTTGGAATATTACGTTGGAAAAGTAGAGAAAGAGGTGAAAGAGAGGTGATGACACGTCGTATATTCGGATTAAAAGTGATTAACGAGCGATGATTAACGAGGCGAAGTTACTGACACTTATAGACAGACATCAACAGCGCGAACTATCGCTACTAGGCAATTGCAATTAGCGTTGTGTGGGCATCGTAGCAAATATTTTATGCTACAGTGTCATTATATCTTCATCTCTTATTCGTCTTTATCTTATTCTTACGTGTTACTCATTTGATCGCAGAAAGATATTGCGGCGAATCTCGTGAAAGAAAATGGAAAGACTATGGCTGACGCGGAGGGAGATGTGCTTCGAGGTCTTCGTAAGTATATCGTGTCAAACTGTGATATAAATTATCATGTACATCAGGCAATGCTCTAATTTATTATTTAACTCGACGTTTTTTAATGATTTAATCAAAATTGTTGAATAAAAATATAAAAGATGTTAAATAAATATGAAAGAAATTACCCTGATATGCACGAATATTATTTTAATTCTAATTAAAAGAAATGGGTCGACCAAAATTATGCAAAATGTAATCATAATAATTTAAAATTGTAATCATGATTAATATTCAATGAACGATACTGCGATGGATATCGATTGATTCTTAATTAACGGCAGAGGTCGTCGATGCGTGCACGTCGATCCCGATGCTGCAAATGGGCGAATCCACGGCCAATATCGCCACGGACATGGACATCATCTCGTACAAAGTACCTCTCGGTATTACCGCATCCATTTGTCCCTTCAACTTCCCCGCTATGATACCGCTCTGGTCGTTTCCGATATCGGTCGCGTGCGGGAACGCCGCTATCCTGAAGCCGTCGGAACGGGTACCAGGTGCGTCCATGATCCTCGCTGAACTCTTCACGAAAGCCGGTGCACCAGCTGGCCTTCTGAATGTAATACACGGCCAACATGCAGCTGTAGACTTCATCTGCGAGCATCCCGACATCAAGGCTGTCTCGTTCGTCGGTTCCGATCAGGCGGTAAGCGAAGATAAAAAACGAGATCAAGAATCGAAATTGTGTTATCACTGCTATCGCAAAATCGAGCCTTTTCTTCTTTTGCTTTTATCCTCTAAGATATTATTTTTATCAGACGTTGTCTATTTTGGTTAAAATATATTTTGTGTGTGTGTAAAGTTTGCGGTAAAAACATTTCTAATTAAAATAAGCTGTAATGAGGCAATATTATAACGGATAATAATAAATCAATAATAAATTCTCCAACTTTCAGGGCAAGTATATTTACAAGCAGAGCAGCGCGCACGGCAAAAGGGTACAGTGCAACATGGGCGCTAAGAATCATTGCGTCGTTCTGCCAGACGCGAATAAGAACAAAACGTTGTCGCAAATCGCCGGGGCGGCTTTCGGCGCCGCCGGGCAGCGATGCATGGCGCTCTCGGTGGCCATTTTCGTGGGCAAATCCAAGGAATGGATACCCGAACTAGTAGAGGCGGCGAAGAAGTTGAAGGTAAACGCCGGTCACGTGCCCGGCACGGATCTGGGACCTGTTATATCGCCGCAAGCGAAGCAGAGGATCAGAGAGCTGGTCGAATCCGGCGTTAAAGACGGCGCGAAATTGGATCTCGACGGACGAGATATCGTTGTGCCCGGCTACGAAAACGGGAATTTCGTCGGACCCACAGTGTTAACTGACGTTAAGGTACAATAGCTGTGCTAGTTCAGAAATTGATCAAACTCAAGCTTTAAATAAAATAAATTAATAAAATTTAAGCTTTTAAACCGTTGTGAATTAAAAAATAAACTAGGAACTTTTTGAGAAAAGCCTGCTCACCCAAATAAAAACCGAAAAGTTAAATTATTCTTCATATAGCTGGTACGAGAGTTTTATCCATGAAATCATCTTATTTAAGATTCATAAGATTTAAAGTCTGTGCTGTATTTTAATTAACGTTATATTTTAATTTAACACTGCATGGTTATATTCCACTTTATTTATATCACACTCTGCTTGATATGCACGTTACAGCCTACGATGAAGTGTTACACGGAAGAAATATTCGGACCCGTTTTATCGTGCATGTTCGCCGACACCACCGACGAGGCCATCGACATCATCAATAAAAATCCTTACGGCAATGGCACGGCAATTTTCACGACAAATGGGGCGACAGCCAGGGCATTCGTAAACAGAATCGAAGCCGGCCAAGTCGGAATTAATGTTCCCATACCCGTTCCTCTACCGATGTTCAGTTTCACTGGTAACAAGGGTTCCTTCCTCGGCGATATGCACTTTTACGGCAAATACGTGAGTACATGCAACTTCGTGGGTCTTTATTTTAACGAATCAGGTCTATTTATCAAAATAAATCATATACTTATAATTCTTAAAAATAATTTTCTAATTACAATTAGTTACTGAAACTAACTGAAACGTATCAAAAGTAATAAAAATAGTTAAAAAGCGATAAAAATATCCCATTTTTAATTGGAATTGTTGTCTTTGATAAATAATTGCATTATTATCGCATATATATACGTATACTATTTATAGTACGACAGAAAATAATAATTGAGTAAAATTTTTGTGAACAAATAATAGATATATAATATAACAATAATATATTGTAGTAACGAGAGCTCTTTGATTAATCTTATTTTAGGGAGTAAATTTCCACACGCAAACGAAGACAATAACACAGCTATGGAGATCCAGTGATGCTACCGATATCGCGTCGTCGACGGCGATGCCTACTATGCAATGAGACTGTAATTACGTGTGATTTTATGATATACCAAAACTTCACTCAACTTCACTGTGTTCTTAAATTTCATGAGTAAGAACGTAAAAAGCTTAATTCCGTGATTCGTCACGCAATTATAAACAATGTCTTCCATTGTTGTGTACAAATCTGTTTCTGTAAATGTTGAGCATATTTTTATGGCCTAGATAGACTACATATATTTTTTATACCACAATAAAATGTAGTACAAATATCAATTCTTTATTTATGCCCTAAAAATAAAAATTTGATTGCATTAATTACAAGGAGCTATACATATTATATATATTAAAAATTAAATAAAGAATTCACATGACGTTATATTTGTAGAATATATTCTAATTATTATTGAAGAAATGTATCTCTCGCAAATAAAATTGATTCTTTGCAATAATATTACTGCTAAAATAATAAAAAATATTAACTTAAGCGCAACCATCAAAAAATTCATTTGCTATATAGTGCTATTAAACGTTCATGCTAGTGAACATTTAGTCATTTAATAAGCTGCAGTAAGCCATAATAAATTCCCAATTTTCAACTAAAATCTCTTTATTAGGCGATGCAATAATTCGTAAAATAGCAAACAGCAAACGCGGAACTGTTTTCCTATCGATTAGCCCCCGCTTAGTAACAACCGCGCGTGGGCGAAGCCGCGGGCGAAAATACGCCTAAAATTCGATGGCATAAGCGCCGAAAGAAGTTCACGGTCGACACCTTCTGATTCGTCCTTGAACCCTTGGCCCGGCCCGCACGAACCCGCGCGCGGACATCCGTCTCTCGGCGAGAGATATTCGAACCAACTTCCGGCAGTCGGGAGCGATGCCGCGATGTACGCGCCGACGCGCGCACCCCGTCGTCGTCGTCGAGCCGCATCTGCGCATTTTCCAGCTGAGTTTCCCTCACAGGCGAGGTTCTGCCTGTCCCGGATTGTCGTGTATTCGCCGACACACCAGGCCGGCAGGGAAATCAAGAGAGAACCCTCGACTATACCGTTCACATATCGTGAGTACACCGATACACTTGTGATCGCGTTCCCGGCGTATAGCTTTCCTTCTCCCCCGTTTTCGCTTCCTTCGCGAGGATCAGCTTTATATTCGGCAGACGCGTCGAGAATAATTTATCTGTCTTCCGAGAGAGGCTATTGATGTTTTATCGAATTTGTGCACGATTAAACATTCGGCCTGCAGCAACGCTAGGAAATGTTAATCGCTTGAAAATGTTGAGCGTCGACCGCCGGCCTCCTTCGTTCGTCACAAGGCTCAATAACTCTTCGGTGATTTTTTTTTAAACAAGCCACCGTCGGTGTCGGCACCGGTTAAGTGGAGTGTAATTGACCGTTTTGGCTCTAATTTCCGGCATGTCGTGTTTATGCGCCAGGCGTGTACTTCATCGTGGCATTAATAACGCTGACTGCGAGGGTGCTTGTTTCTATAATTAATTATATTAAAAAGTAAAATTTAAATATGTGTGGTGTTAAAAGCTCTTTATATATAATTAGAGAAATTATATTTAATTTTATATTTATATTTATATTTATCTTGTTACAAATTATTATATTATTACTTTTATATTATTATCTTTTTTAATATTGAACAATCGACGCTTTTTTGTCAAAGAATTATTCAATAAATACCTGTAAGAGAGAAATGCCTACAAAAATCCTCGTATTTTGCAAAGTTATTTATTTTCAATAATGCATATATTAAGCGCTCATTAATTAGAGGTATTAATCGCAAATATTTCAGTTTTCAAATATTTAACTTTTAACATCTTCGAATGTTGATATGCTTTTGAACAATGCGGCTTTTAAATGTCAAGAGCTTTTTGTGTGAGCTAATTCAAATACTTTCCATTTCCGCGCTATGCTTATTTATATTTTAATTAAACATTGTTTCATGATTGAAGTTCATAAGCGACCTGTCGACTTTATTGCGAATTCAAAACTCGTCTTTGATAGCAAGTATTGCGGGAATGGGAATATTAATTTTTTTATAACAAAATTTTAAAACTGTCTTTAGATACAGAAAAGTAGTTCTATTTCTAATACTGTTCAATTTATTCCATTCATGTTAACTATATAAGTTATTATTACGCTAAAAATCGACTTAAAAAAACATATTTATGATAATTTTATAAAATTCTTGTAAAGCAATCTAACAAAAGAAACGTTGTTTGCAAATGTTCAATATCATTTCTCTGTCAATTCTTCATTTCTCTCTCTCCATAATATCTTTCCTTTCTTATGAGATACCTATTTAATGAAATAGTTTGTTATGCAAGAAGAAAAATATCGCCTTAATGTAGAGCCGGTGTTAATTAAAGTTTTTAATATATTCATTAACTCTTCACTGTTTCGAGAAAGTTGTAAACTCGATACTAATTGAGTCTTATTATTTTGCAAACAGTCTTAAGATAAAAAACATGATGATAATCACTAGCGAGTTTGGCTCACGCGAATACGTAAATTTATTGCCTTTCCTTCGCTTTACACAATGAGATTTTTTTCTGACAGCTTGAGTAATTACGTGTGAAATGGAAACGGGATGCCAGCTAACTCAATGTTAGAGCAGCCGATTGTAGAATAGAAGATCTCTTCTCTGGGTTCAAAATTCCTGGATTTGCTATCTCGTATATACGACACTAAGGGCCAATTTCACCAACGTCGGTTTAATTTAGAAAATATTCCACACTCAGATACAAAAAAATCCTAATATAAGATATGTATTTTCATGGAAACGATTATAAAACTGGAAAATTTGTTTCTGTTGTTTTTAAGTAGTTTTTCTTTTATTATCAATTTCTTATATTTAAAAGTCTCCTATTGTACAAAATATTGTATCTAAAATTGACATTCTGCGTTGTAGTGCCGTTTAAACGTCACGTTTAGTGATGTTTCATTATTTGGTGCATTTATATAAAATTTATATAAAACTTACATTTAATATATCCATAAAACTTTCTGTAGTGACGTTCAGCCACGATTTAATTCCTATGTAACTGAGAGAATAAACAAATTATGCTATTTGTCCTCCCTTGGAAACAGAAACTTTGAATTAATAACAACAATAAAGTTTTAATAATAAATGCGGTTTTTTCTGAGTAAATATTAGGATTAGACAATGGACTTACCAATTTCTTTCTATAAAAATTGCAATTATAATAAAACCAGTTTGGCCCATTCAGGGCTATAACGTCGTTCTTTTACGAAATTTTTTTTATTGCACCGTAACGCTTTAGTGAAAGACGAATGACTTATTTTGCGCGTATCATATATTTTTGTCTCCCGTGAAATCCCGTGAAAATCTCTATTTCTATCGTGATGTATTTTATAATTAATTTTTTATGAAATAAATGCCAAAATTATATCAATTCTAAAATGGATCTTAAATCTGAATAAATACAAAATAGTCAAATAATATCTGTGCAAACAAACTGATTGTCATGAAAATATAGATATGATGTGATAACTTTATTATATGTGTGCTGTGTTACTGAATGTTATTGCATTGAATTTAGTATCCTGTAAAAACAAGTCGATAAATTGCTACGATGCACGATGGTAAATAATTTATTGCATAATACCGGACGATTTATACAAACAAAATAATTGCTACTTATTTTATTACAAAATTGATTTCATATAAATATTATTCAATAAACATTGAATTTATTTAATAGATTTATTTTATAAATTTTTACTTATGAGCCCGTTAAATAATTTTCCAGAAAAACTGTATTGTTCAAATACACTTTAAATTTGCAATAAAATTTTTCATATAAAATTTATATTTGATTTAATTTCCGTTTCCAGGATATAAATTCAATTGAAAAGCTGTACATTGTTGACTTATTCTTCCCCGCTATTGTTTCTCAATAAAACTGAACATTCCGATTAAGTACAGTGCAGAATCCCGTGCTGAATAGTCGCGCTCGCGAAAATAAATACGAGAGGCCATTCGGCTGACAGAACCATATATTTCCGGCTGGCTGAGAGGATCGCCGCCGTGTATCTCTAACAAGATCTCCATTCCGACAGGTTGAATAATTATGTACAAAACGGTGCGGAAAGGCGATGCCAGTCTGCAGTACACGATACTGCCGCAGACGGATCAGTTCTCGTCCGGCGGATTCCCGCAGGCTTCCGGCAAGCCTCGGCCGAGGATCATCAAGTACACGATGGCCACTATAATGGTGCTGATCGTACTGTCTTGCGTGGCCACGCCGTTCCTGTTGAATCAGAATTACGATCACAACCTCGTCAGCACGATACGAGCGCTTAGCCGAGCAGAGCCGGTCATGAACACACCGAGAAACCAAACAAAGAACGTCAGTGAGGATAAGAACAGAGGCAGGATCTCGACCACGACGACATCGGCGACCGAGGTCACAAGGAGGAAAGACCTCGAAGATGGCACGACTTCCTTTAATGTAATTCTCCGGGGTGAAGAAGAGGAGGAGGAGGCTATGGTTGATGACGCCACGTTAGCAGGTATTATCTTGCTTGAATTTTCCAGGAAAACGATGCAGAAAATTATACTTCACAGAAATAATAAGGTTTTCAATATTTCGTTTGTAAATAATAACAGAAAAGTCGCGATAATGTTTCATGTTATTTTTTTTTATTAAAGAATATGTGCCACGTTTTTATAAAATAAATTTTATTTGCTATTCTAAACTAAAATATTATATTACAGAATAATATTTTCTCTTCTTTGTCTAAAAGTTCTTTCTGTTCTTTGTCCGCTTAAATTAAGATGAGCATTATGAGATCGAGCACGAAATTTAATTTCCCCTTGTAAAATACTTCGGAGTGCCGCGATAAAACATACAAACGATGAGCGTAAAATAAGATTCCAGCTTTACATAAATATTGGAGCCGTAATATAATTCGTCGAGACGCTCTGTTATCAGTTTTCCAACTAACCCGACGTTATTGTCGACTACGTATATTAGGTACAGACAATTCTCTCTTTTCAGACACGCCGGAATTCAGTACACAAGGGATCTCGAGCCTGGAAACGTCGACGAGGGACCGTCAAATGGCAACGACTTCCGTTCTACCGTCGATTTTTTCGGCGTCGTCGACGACAACGTCGAAGGCGTCCACGAGCGGCACGACGGAGAACACGAAAACGTTGAGCACGCCGAAAAAGCCGAAAATGCCGCGGGTGACCCTGAAGCTGCGAGAGAACGAGACCATACCGCAGATGTACGTGAAGGCGGGGATAGCCTCCTACAAGAAGGGTAACATCACCACCAGCGTCCTCGCGCCCCGTCTGAGTCTCGAGGGTTTGATATTCAAAACGCCGGAAGGCACGATAAAACCCTGGCCCCAGAAGTGGTTCTTCGGCGAGCCCTCCGATTCCGACGTCAAGTGGAAAGTGTTTGTAAGTGCTCGTATTTCTCGATCGAAACGCTCGTACGTTCTCCGGGAATTGCGTTCAAGGGGGATCTGGAGTGTCCTGCATTTTGATAGAGTGCATCGATCACGCGAATCACCTATATGTAAAAATTGCTAACTCGTCATTTTCTCGCACGTCTTGCTTTTTCCTTATTCCAGAATTATCTTCTTAGACAAGCTTTTCTTTCCGCATGTTTATTCTACAGTTTCGCATATTTTACTGATTATTTTTATCGTACTTTGGTAAGACCCTTTGAATGTTGCTAATTCGACGTTCTCTTCTGTCTTATATATATTTGTGTAATACATATATAATTATATATATAATTCTTACTTATCGTAAAAGCACTTTGAAAAAGGAGAGAAGAGAGAGAAAGAAATTTTAAGTTTTACTCTTTAAACAAGCATCTCAAGATTTTTTAATTTAATCCCATTAGGAGTTTCTACATTTTAAAACTCATCTCATTACCGCCGTTATTACACTTTAGAAAAAAGCAAAATTTTACAGGATGATTTTATATCTCCGACTTGATCTGCAAGATATATTATATCGTTTCCGTATACATTTTTCTCATATTTTCGAATTTAGCGATTCGAAATTTTTCGTCCTGTATAAATATTGATCGCGTTGCACCAAAGATATCTAAAACTGAAACTCTGTCCGATCGATAGGCAGAGCATGTTCGTGAATCTAAAAGCGGACGAGGAATTGCTCGGAGCCTTTATTTATCCCGCATGTTTCCCATCGGGACAGCGGTGGTACTTTTACTTCCTTCTCGGAAGATTGCAACATGTTACGTATTTATAACGATTTCCGCGAAATGTCTCGTGATATCGCATCCTATTATATTTTTTTAATATAAATACATAGAATGTATATTTCTCTCCCCGTTGCTTCCATTCTTTTTTATCTCCCGCAACAAGAAGATTTTCGCGCAAATGAAGTTACAGAAGAGGAAAAAGTCGCTCTTTCTTAAAACATCGACCTCGCTGGCCAATCAATATAAAAGCCGCGTGTTCTCCCTAGAGCCGATAAAGCTTACCTGAGAATGCTTGCGCTGCACTTAAAGATTTTGCGCGCAGACTACACGAACGTCATTAGGAAAAAAAAAGCAATCGCGCAAAATACGTTATGCGTTTATAAAAGGGTTGGAGTCGCAGTTTCGTTTAAAATTTTATCGTAGTAATTTTATTACGATAAAAAGAGATGAAGTTTCCGCTTTAGCTGAAACGACACATTTTACAACCAATAAAAATTCGTCTACTGAAAAGATAAATTTCCTATTAAAAAGTCAACAAGCGACAAGAGAGAGAGAAACCGTTTACTCGACATTTTCGCCAAAATATTTTCACCAAATATTTTCACGTGCTCAACAACTTTTGCATGTTTCAGGCCTTTTGCTTTTTCGTTACATATTTAAGCGGACTTATCGAGCTAACAGCTGCTCGCCAAGTAAAATGCTTTTGCTTTATCCAATTTTCATAAATTGTGTACAACACATATAGTACCGCGCTCCATTTTACAACGCGTCTCGTGCAGAATGCCTTTTACCGACGGAATGCTTAATTTACCGTGGAATTGAAAATACCAGTCATGATACACAAGGGGATTAATAGGATCTTGAGTACCTACTAATTCATACATTTACCGGTATACCCGACTTGTAGTAGTTATATCAGATGCAGTGGCGTCTGCCGGTTTGTATTTTGCATATTAAACGGTAACTGGGGTAACAGAGAGTAGCAACATTTTCTGATGAATATTCATTTTTTGGTGGATAAGGAAACAGTGTGGATTATATATCGCGGTGTTATACGAGCGACATTGGTGAAGCTGGTGGATCGCAAAATCATTCGCGAGCTTTTTAATTTGAAAAATGCAGTAGAAAAGACAATAAATACATGATATAAAGTTTACAATATCCTTGAGAAGTAAAAAGCATTATATTCTCAAGAAAAGAAAAATTTATTTTATTCGATACAGAATTATATTATTTCTGCTTATACAGCTATACGAATGTGTCTTAAAAAATTATATTTTAGAGATATTTTAGAGATTATTATTTTATTATTTTATATATTTTCTCCATTTCCTTTCAATTCAGTGAATTGATCACGAGCATTTATATGTTATACATAACGCGTAATAGCTTACTACATGTCTCGATCGAAATATTAAATCAAATTCCGCGAACGACGGACGCAAATAGCTGTACAGACGGAGGCTCAGTGGTATTAAACGGAACACTATCGTGAATTCCGTGCATTACGGGGTGCACAAATCAGAATTTCAAGCAGGTTATTGCGCCGATGGCCAACGGGAGCCGGCGAAAACGTATTATCGTGCACGCAAAGCCGTATAGACCGACGTTTGACCTAATAGTAAATTAAAGCAGCCGGTGAACAATCGATCGAAAGAATGCTTATTTATTTAACAATATTTGTCAACACCAAAATGGCCAAGATATTATATAAAAAAGCGATTTAACAATTTTAGTAGAATAAGGCATGATTTTCTTTATTACTTCACAGTGACTTTGGATTTCTTAAATAGATGTAGTTTTTCTTAACATTTTATTTTAGTTCTGAGATTTGTACATCTATATTTTATATGAATTTCACACATATACGTATTGCTGATTAAACTAACATTGCTTTTAATACTAATTGCAAATAAGACTTGCCTATTTTTATAAACACACACACACGCGTCGATTAGACTTAGGCGTTAATTTGCCATAAAGAATAACGTTTATGTAAAAAAAGAGAAAAAAACATTTAATATACGATATATTTCATCTCAGCTGAATGAAAATGTTTCGTGTAATGAAAATTAATGGAAACATGAGAAAGTATAAGGAAAGAGAAGTGCATGATTTAATACTCCTTATTATATTCGTATATTAAAGATATTACCGTTCAAGTGACCTCGCTTCATTGAATTTACAGACCGTGAATCACATGTCGATGGTAACAGTTTACTCAATCTTCGGAGGAATGTGCGCAACGGCATGTGGCCTAATCGCCCTGACGATTCACGTGCAGCGTAGTGCACGTAAAACGCTCAGACGTGCCGGGCAGAACGTCGAGGAGCCGGAGGTCGAGGAGCACGAGTCGACCCTGCTGGGCGCGGAGAGCCAAGAGACCGAGGAAAAGGAGTAAATCCCGGCGACGAGCACGACGCACCCGGTACATAGCGCGCGTAAGACTTGCCTATTTTTACAAACACACACACACGCGTCGGTTAGACTTAGGCGTCTTCCACATCGAAAGATAGAAGATCGTTAGACGCGGGCAAGGGGGATATACGAGACAGATTTTTTTACAACGTAGCCAGCTGTAGAGAATTCGCGACACGAATGCGCGAACAACGTGATTGGTCCCGCCTGAGATGAGGATCTGCACGAGATTCATTTTCCGCGAGATCGCTCGCTGCGTTGCTCTGTTACGCCGATAGGTTTTATCTTTCTTATCTGCCACGGCAGATTTTTTTAACGAGGGCTTCTTACAAGCAGAGAAACAATCATGTTGTACAATCATTCTTAACATCATGTTTTCGTTTGAGTGTCAGGTTTACATGCTCATTAATAAATTAGTGACGGACTACTTATACATTTGTTGCAACTGTGATGTACAGTTCCACTAGCGACATGATCATAACGATGTATCGATATGACATTAATCTTCCGATAATCGAGCTGATGGTAAAAAAAAAGTTGTATAAGGAAAGTTTTGTTGATTACTACTTTAAGTTTGCGATGAGGATCGGCAGGCTTTACAACCCCGCCGATGACGGGCGCACAATATTGTGTGTATGCCATGCTGACAAACTATATATATATATATAAATATATACAGAGAAAAAATACGTATCTCACTGGCAAGTTAAGGAGACCAAAATTTATAAACTATTGAAAAACAGTAAAACAAAACTGTGTTTTGTACTCTTTTTATAAATTTCTTTAAAAGTTCCTACGAAATTAAAAATTTGATAAAAGCTAAAGAAGTATTCTAAAAACATAAATGACATCTTTAAAATTCTAATTAGTTTTAATTCTAATCTGCAGATTTCGACGCACGCTCTCCTGCGCAAAAAGAGGTGCAAAAGTTAAAAATAATTTTACATAATAATAAAGTATACAGCCGAAAGGTAGGTTAAAATTAATCAAGGGATTTAGGAGAAAAAAATTTTCAACCTTTATAACGCGCAATAGCATGAGAAAGTAAATGTTAAAAATGAACGTGCCGTGATTAGAATCAAGATGTTATCGATAAATAACTTTAGAGTCCGAAAGAGATGTCTCCTTAATTCGGCCACCTATATTTGCTAAACTTTCTATAACGTACACGATATACGTATATAAATACACGATATACGATTATAAGGTATTATATGTGTGTCATCGACTTTTCTAGGGTCTCGAAAAAAAGAAGCGAAAAGTGCTTTTTAACTTTCTGACGCCAGTCGAATTCTATCTGCGTACAAAAGTAGCCGTACTGCCAGCTACAATAAAGGGCCCGCTTTCCAGCCCCGTTTAATTAAAAGTGATGTTTGACGAACGTGCTATCAGGAACATCGTTTAATCGATATCCACACGCCGTTTACTCAGTGATATCTGTCGCACGGAGAAACGTAATACCATATTTTGCAAAATATGACGAGCAGATCGCTGATATTGCATCGGAAGTGTGCCAGAAATATTTGCGTGACAGAAATATTGAATTAATCCGAACCTTGCGCGGTAACTGGAAGTTTAATTATAGGCAGCTTCACCAATGTATTGTTTCGATAAAATGATATTTATGTAAAAGCATACAGAATCGTTTCATGAAAATGATACATATCTTCCTATATAAATTATATCTTTCACGGGGAAAGCTAAACAAAAATTGTGTCAAAATTGAGATTGACATGGATATACATTATGATTGTTGACGTCGTCATGAGAAAAGTACATCGCAAAGTATTATATACTTAAGAATGCAATGTGTCTAAAATAAATGGACATCTCTAAAGTAAAACTTTAGTTTAGAAGCTGTAACCTTTTGACTTATATAATATTTTACGATCGCTTTTACCATGATTTTAAGATCTAAAAATGATACTTTTGTTAAATTACTTTTCGTTTTACTGGCGTAAAAACAAGTGTATTAATTTATTCGTATTATATTGCGTAAAATTGTTAATTGTGAATCTTTACTTTAATTATGCAATTTGATATTTGACAATAATTGCGCTTGACAAATTTTAAAATAATTGATTGTTTTTTTTTTTAATGTAAATTTTTAGCCACTGTCAAGCGATCTAGGACGATGCGCAAAACGATATACTTAATATTAACTATTCGAGCTTTAGCCTAGAATATTCCACAAGATTGATTCCAAGAGTCAGTGTTGCTATTTTATTTTATTCGAGGTAAAGCGCTCAAGATAAAATCGTGACGATAACTCGATAAAGAGACACGCTTGTGCAAGTTACTATTTGTAAAATCCGTTTTATTAGTATATAATTTCTATTATGCGCAACACGAGTCTTATCTATTTTAGTTCTTATATATTCCATACTTTACAATATTTATCTCGTAGTTTCGTTATTTCAAACGGGGTGAAACTTACATTAATATGCAATTTACTTATTGTAAAATATTCAAATAGCTAAATATTATTATATAAATAATTTAAAAAATCAGTTTGAATTGTCAGCAAAAATCTCATGATGAATTAAAAAGAGGCGGCTGGTTACATGTTACATCAATATATATTTAAATCTAGAAATTATTACACTTTATCCAGAAATTATTCATGCAAAATTCATACCTATTTATTTACAAAAATAATCAGCAATGCAACATACAAAAAAATTATAGATATAATTATTTCTCAAAGATTAAAAATCTGAATTTTCTTATTGTCGATGAATTAAACAAAATAATTTAATGAAAAATAGATGCTGCGAAATAATTTGCGAACAATTTCAATTATATTCATATTGTTACATAAATTTTATTCAATATTTTTGAGTCAAAGGTGAAAAACTGTAGCTATATAATCTTAAACGAAGCGATCTGATGGAATCCATTTAATTTCACATATATCGCATGCAGTTCACGTAATCAACCAATAATTAAAATTGAATTCACAATATCATTGTTATAAATCCATCTAGAGATACCTATGAGAAACGCAAGTACAATAAAGTATATTATCATATTCATTTAGATTGCATACATGCTTTGTAATAATGAATCACTCGTCATATTATAATCAGCGAAAGAAAACTTTATCATAAAGCGTATTTAGTTTAACATCATATAAGATTTTTGACAAAATTCTTGTTTATTATTTGTAATTAAGGAGCGACTAGAGTAACTTCGATCTTTGATCGATCTTACTTCCAATTATACCTCGACATATTTATTTATAATAATCTCTCGGTATTCAGTAGATTTTATTTATTTATGTAAATATTAATTGCTCGTAACAAATATTATATTAATGCTTGTAAGTGATAGTTATTTATATTTATAAGTTACATTAATTTATATTAATCTTTTACATTAGAATCCATTGCACAACTCACCTTTGGCTTCACAAATTTTATCACATTTCTTCTAAAATATTTCATTGAATGGAATTAATACAATTAATACAATATTAATTTATAATAAAATTACGCATATTATATATTGGTTTTTGTTTTAAAATTTTGAAATAAAAAATCTCTGAGTTTTATTTTATTGAATAATTTTGGACAAATGTAATAATTTGTAAAATACGAATTGTAAACTTTTTGTAAACGATAAAATGTCAATGATATAAAAACGTAATTGAATTTCAGATATTTGTAAATTTAGCACTGAATATCGAGGAATTATATTTAATTCGACATAGCGATTCTGCAGTAAAATTCGTGAATAAATTATAATCATTATATTGCAAATGGATAAGAGAGCAGGGGAAATCCGGTGACCATCTGTATGGAATATTTAAAAAGTAGTTAAGAATATAAAATTTGAACCGTATACTAATTAACTATTCGTGATTTTTCGTATATTAAGCTCTTATAGTATTTATTCAAACACGACTGCGAAATTCGTTGGAGGCACTTTGAGAGGCTGATAGTTTGCGAAATTATTTATAAGGCCTCTAATGGACAATTAAAGAGAGAAGAAAAAAATAAACTCACAACAGGATAGAGACAAGAATACTTTTCCGTCACGTGTTTACTTGAATGTGATAGGTCGGTTTTTAGAAAAGTTGTTTGAGGACTTATGAGAGAGGACTATCGCTCAAATCAATAATTTTCTGAGACCTTTGCCGTTTCGTGAAAATTGCGTGAAACAAGTGAAAGTGGAAAAGAAAAGGAAAAGTCATTCTAGAATCGACTGCGCGATTTTCGAGAGACGGACGTCCCGAAGACTCCGTGTCGACAAACAGCAGTATGCACTAGTAGAGCATATATACAAAAAAAAAAGATGTTCGATGCGTTTTCGAAAGAAATAAGGGTTTCATAAGTGACACAATAGCGCTGTAGCTGAAGAGAAAGACGGTTATAGTTTCTATTTTGAAGATTATATTTTTTTAACTTTATTAATTTTTGACTTCCACGTATATATACATGTATAAATAAATATAAATATATATAAATATATTATAAATATGATGGAACTGTAATGGACTACTGTATATATATACACGCATATTTTAAACAAAACCGTGTAGCGCATAAAATTGAGACGCTTTAATTTGTCGATACTATAATTGAAAGATTAGAAGAAACAATCACAAAATAATTCATAAATTATAAAAGCACAAAACATTCAAACAATATTTTATAGATAAGGTTGTAAAAAATTATGATTTAATTAGTGGCCACATAATTAATTAATTAACTCAAGACTCTTCTTGAGTTAATTGAGAAATAATTTTCTATGAAAGCATAAATATTTGCCGAATTTAACAGAGCTTTGCCCTGAAATGCTATTTACCTAATGTATGATGAGCCTGATTCGGAAATCAATACAATAATGCGCTTTCTAGGATATAATCCTATCAAATAATTACATACGTATACTCATTTGCATATAAAATTGTTTACAAGACCGAGGATGTGTTAGATTATTATATAACGATCCATATTGGATCTGCGCTGCACGGCCTATTTGCATTAGCTAGCTTAGGATAGGCCAAAAACAATTTCGTGTATATGTATATATATTATAAACATTGTATGTGCGTAGACTCGAAGTGTCTGTTAAGGATATGGCGGATAATATAATATAATCATCCTCAGGATTTTGAAACAATTATCGTGATAGCGGTAACTGAATTTTATTTGTTAGAAGAAATAGAAAATTGATACACACGCGCGTGTCTTTGCACGCATTCGAATATATTTCTATGCATAGCTATCAAAGCAAAATGTGATTTTCCGCGATGCGGATAACCATCGATCCACTCGAGCCTCACATATGTGCTAAATCTCTGCCATAATCCTGTTGGACGCCTCGATCCTACACGTATGTCTCGACAATCACGATGCGGCTTACCGATCGTGGTCCGTTTATTATTGAGAATTGAATTGTTAATTGAAGTTGGAAATGGACTAGAGCTCACGCCTAATTAGGGCCTATTAAATGTATACAAATAAAATATTGAGAAACAATTCCACAGTGTTCACGTTAAAACACAATTTCCGCAGTGATTAATTTCACTCTGTAAAAAAGTAAACAACTTACACAATTTATCAAAAATTGCGTAACTATTTTACAATCTTGTTTGTAAGGTAGTTCGCTCAATGATTCTGAAGTATACTCAATTGAAATTTACACCATTAATCTACAGATATCCACAGAACTGAATATAAGTACGTTATAAAACGGGATAATTAAATTACTACCAAAAAAAAAAACGAAACATCGATGTTTTGATCAATAATAATTGCATCTCCTTATTTTTGTATTTTCATCCCCCAATCAAGCTATAGCAGAGTCTGCCTATGCTTTCTATTTATTGTTAGAATTTTTCTTTTTTCTGTTACTCAGAGCGCAGACATATGTCTGCATTTTAAACAAGGGAAGAAAGATATAAAAAAGAAAAATATCTAACGTTAATTGATAATTAAGAAAAAAACAATCAGGAAAGCTTTGACAACCATTATCACCAGGAGATGGCAGCAGCACACTCAACCGTTCAGTTAAACACTGTGACACTGCGCAAGGCGCAGGTTCGACTGCCAATCGCCTCTATTTCCGTGGACGTCGAGCGCGTGTGCCAGAGAGATCGTTCAGTGCGGCTTAGACTTCAGCCGGACGGAGTCTGGGCTATATACCTCGTTCTCGGTGAGCGACACAGTAAGTATACGAATTGCTGACTGAAGTCGACAGGATCGGCTGCACGTTCACCTCTAGTGACGCATTGTTATTGATACCCGATAGACTCGTGTTCGGTAGTGATTCACCAAAATTGGAGTACAAGCTCACTCAGAGCTCCGAGTGCGTCGAGCGGTGAACGGTGTGTCGTAATATGTGGAAAAGTGTGACGTTGACGATTTCGCAATGAGGCAAGGAGGAAAATGAATTTTCTTCTCCAATTACAAGCGACAGCTTTTTCATTTTGTAAATACTTCACTGACATTGCGTGTATAAAGAATACATAATGATAAAACCTGTTCAGTCTTGGACTGGCCGCTTACATAATTTCTGTTGTAGTATTTCTAATTTGTAATTGTAATGATGTTATAATTCAGACACAATTGGAATTAATGAATGAGATTCAATTAGAATACATTTTGGGATATATTCCATATTTCATCAAATCGATAAGAGCTATTCGGGTTGAAGAGAATTTAGAAATTCTGAGAAAGAATTAATATTTTATTGTTTTATCTGAATAACTATTACAAAATTTTATATAAATTGAATATTAATCTAAAAGCTTTGCATTTCAAGGAGAAAATTTCAATTATAGTATATTCTTCATCGGATCGTGTCTCATTTTAATCTACAGAGGTGCATATATTTTGATATGTTTCGTAGTTCACTAATTGTATTCTTTTTCGTGAATAACTTACTCTGATTTTTATGGGCGTATATTTGAAAATATAATAAATATTATGTATGCAAGAAATGATAAATAATCGATATAAAAACTTCAACTTGAAAGAATTGAGTATAGTAGCAAACAATTCTTTTCACGATAAAAATCTCTTAATCATTACGTTACTGGGAGTTATGTCACTCAAGTATTTGCGCAAGTGTTAATAATTTGAACAAAGTCATAAGAGCTGATGCACATTAGTGGATAACGGCAAATCTTTACAGTCATAGTGGCGTGTTAATGCAGGGCCAAAGGTCACACTCTTCGATATCTCAAAGAAATGGCATTCTTATCGCCGAGAGCAAAGATACTGTTGTATCATCAGGAAAGATAAAAATTCAAATTTGAATATTTCCAGAGCGATCGAGATATATCATCCTTGAAGGATATTCAAACGTTGAGACGAAAACAAATCGCTTGATAATACGTAGTAGTCAGACCAATAATTTGCATAAATTGTTTCCATCCATACATAATAGGTTTTTTTTTTACGATAAAAGTGAAATAAATTGTTTACTGACATGAACTCAGTCAAAACTTACATAAAAGAGAGAAAGCAGCGATATAATCACCCCCGTCATACGCGAATTAAAACATATATTAAAAATTTATAACAAATACATATTATGAAAAACTTATATTTTACATTTTATAAAAAAATAATATTTGTAAAAAATAAATGTGGCGATAGCTTTTTTGCTGTATTTAATGTTTTTCTCAAAACTACGTATATACATGTATACGTACAGAATATGTTGACTCACAATTCTGACGCTAAATATGCCCGATTAGCGTGTGATAACGGTGCGTGTGATTCAAATAAAATCGAGAATTAAATTATATAGCATTTAATATTTAATGTGGAATATAAATGCTGACTTTGGAGAAAACTTTTTAAAAACAAGAATTGATATACTTTTCCATAAACTAATTTTTAATTATAATTTTAATTATAATTGTTACGTTAATAATTTTAAGATATTTTAAAAAACTTTCTTTTTAAAAACTGATTTGTTTAACCCCATGGACTACAGTTAAAAATTTCTTTACTCGTGAGTCACGTATAAGGAATAAAATATTTAAATGTAGCAGACTAGACAAGATGTGGAATTAATCAGTATTTTCCGTTTTTTTAATGGTTGTGATGAATGAATTAGATAATCAAGGTAGACTATCAATTCATCTGACAAGATAGCCTTCATTGCAATGTATTACGTTCATTCGCGTACGCACGACTGACGCATCGTGGAAACTGCAGACAGCACGTGCACCTCACGTTCCGTATATGCGAGCCATTCGATATTTTTCTATTTCATCCTCTCGCAACTCTTTCTCCTTTTTGTTATTTTTTACTACTTTTATTTTTAAATCACTTTTTATTCATCAATATATCTTTTAACTTTCATATACTTTTATTTATACTTATTACTTGAGAAAGTAAAAATAGATCTTCGGTAATTCATATCTTCGATAATATTTTTCAGGATAATCCTACTTGTAGACGAAGATGACAGATTAGCTTTTACACAGATTCTGTGTGGGCGAGGTTCTCATTGTGTGGAATCAATATAGAGCGTACATATTGACCGAGTCTTATTATAATCGTTTTTCTAAGAGTTGCCAACAAATGATGCCAATGAACTTTAGTATGAACTCCTTCTGTAGCATATTCTATTTTTATTTGTTCTATTCTCGTCCACTATAATTATATTGATTATAATATTTCTTTTCCACGCGCAAATTCTAATTCATTATATAAAAATATCAGACTTATGGTGTGTGTGCTGGATTCCATGTATATAGATAGTGGATCAGCTGTTTTTGAAAACATAACGACACGAAATGACTCGGATCGAAAGTATTCTGCAGTGTAACTACATTTGTGCATTTACATATCCCATTAACAAGTGAATGTCCTTCAATAATGTGGTATGCAGTAAAACGGACGCGTTGCATATCATTGATAAACTGATCCGTTTCGCCTGAATAAATTAATAATTATCGATTTAATTATCTGGGTGTTGCAATTTAAACTTGTGTATGTGTATCGCAGTAATAAATAAAAACCTGATAAAATCGATAAGAGTGAAAGTATAAAACATTCTCACATAGAAACTCTACTCAATTATAGCCTCGTACCCAAACCTTAAAAGGATGATTGGTGAAAATGAAGCCAGCTATCAGTTCTCTGATTGAATCACCATCCTATAATTATATTGCAGGTAGAAAACAGATATATCAGGCAATTCTAAGGCTTCTGTCATCACGAAATATAGCAATTAATTTCTTTATATGCTGATTTACATACTGATTGTAAATTTAAATAATAACTGATAATAAGCGATGTAAAACATCTATCTTCTGGTATTAGAAACTGTTTAGAATTCAAAACAGAGAAGTTAATTAAGTCGCAAGGTCGTCTTCATGCGAATTGTAACCACAACAATCATTACTACGGATGTGAAATATGATTTATGTCAATTGTAGCCTATACGAGAAGATTCTATTCGTGAATCAACTATGATGATGGTGACGAAGCAAAATGCTCTGAAAATATATTTGTTTTAAAATGTTGATAACATTTAACGTTATAGATAACGTTATAAAAGTTAAAAAGATCAACGCACAGAACCACGTTATATCACAAAATATTACTTTATTAGATATTTCCTAAATATTTAATATTCAAATCCTACAATTTTTTCATGATAAATTATTTTTTATTTCAATTTTTATTGCATTTTTAAATATTCTTTTTTTCGGCAAATGCACCTGTTATTATTGTTATTGAAGATTAAGTATATACTGTATTAAATATATACTGTAAATATAACGTATTCAAATTTTTTACTCTCTTATCATGCGTGCTAATCGTATTATGTTTTATCTTTCTTTATCTTATCTTATACTTCTCGCTAAATCAATAATTATAATTATAATTTCTTGTAATGTAATGTACGCAAGTGCACGAAGTCTGCACACGGATATCAGTTACATTTTCAAAACGAGAATCGCGTCAAGTTCTCTTTACATCACGCGTACCAGAAAAAAAAAGTAAGAGAACCAGGACAACGACGCGTGTTATGCGAACGAAAGGTGAATAGTTCACGCGATTAATGCTATGAATGTCTCGTTTCGTAATCGACACGCCAGACGAGGCAATTCATTTACGCCAATCGAAGATTTCGAGGTCGATCGGGACTGTATTCGGGACAAAGGTCTTGCGAAAATCTGTCGAAGGAATCTGTCGGTTCTCTTCGGTCGAAAGTCCTATTCGTTCGACGACTATATCATCCGTAAGTAACTTAGTAAAAACACATCGTAAATACGAGATCCAATCCAGGAAATTCATCCGTTTCGTTCACATTTCGGTTTCATCCGCACATAGTACATTGATTATTGCAACATACGCGAATAATGTATACCACATTATTTTCCAGGCAAATATATTTTACACAAGAATTTAAAATTAAAATGTATTATACATAGAACAGGGCATAGTGTGCGATGAATTATATGCATAAACAATATATAATTCAATAAAGCAAAATTATGACTGCATAGCTTTTATAATAAAAATAATAATAACATTATCAGCACTTTACTATCTATTATAAGTAATTAGTTTATCATCATGTAATTTAAGAGAATTTGTTATACAAATCACGATTTTTTAGCGTGTTACTGAAATATTGTATACTGTATTACTGAAATATATACGTACACATCGCATTAACTTGCTGCTATTATGTAATACAGATCGGAATTTCCCGAGCATATTTAGTTATCGCAATGACAATTATATATTTATCATCAAATCGGAAGTCTTTTTCATTCAGGATGGCAGATAAGACATCAAAATAATTTCAATTGCGCATAGATTCGATCAACATCCGCTTACGGCGAATACGTGGCCCATAATTACGAATGATAATTACGAATGGTTTCCATTGATCGATATGCAAAGGTATGTCTTATCGACACGACAAGTGATTTTCCGGCAATTCTCGATGTTATAAGACGCGCCATTTTCTGTCGTTATCGTGTATGTCAAGTATACATGTAACAGACTCGAGACGATATGAATCACCGATGTCTAAAGAAGAAGGAAATAAATTCCATGTTCATACCGTTTCATAACAAATAATATTGATGTATGAATAAAATTACTATGTATTTACCAAAGCTGTTGTAAGTTTATGTTCAATATATTCAATATGAGTTTATATTTCTGAATCTATATTGAAAGATATAAACATGTATGTATCTTCAATATATTCAGATATATTTAACTAATAATATGTAATTAAAACATATTTGTCTGAGATAAACTTGCATAAAATATTACTATACATATTAAATAGAAAAAATAATTAACTAAATAAGAGATTATCTAAATATTTGATTAAATAAAACTTTCAGGCAAATATATGTACTTATTAAAAACATAAATAGAAATTTTATAGTTGGTTGCAAACTTATATTTAATAAAAAATGCTAAAACCTATTTCAATCTAAATAATTCTTTTAATTCTTAATAATTCTGTAATCATCAATTTTTTACACGCTATAAATTAATATTAAGTCAATCTTAAATCACTTTGCTGTTTCGCATTTCCACTATCATGAAGTTTAATAAACGATAGAATTTATTCATGAAACGATTTACTTTGCTGATTTCCAGTTACAACGCAATTTATATCTTCTAAGATAAGAAGTACATAAACGCGATACACGTAAACGATAATATAAGCGAAAATCAGTGACAGATTAATAAAAATTGCACATCGATTTTCATAATACTTTCATGATCTATTTGATCAATTTATCGCATTGCGATCTATAATTGACATTGGTATATGTATTAAGACGTTCTGCGTCACTGGAAGTAAAATCTATCTGTGATAACTGACTCATAAAAATATTTTTTTTATTTATAAAAAAGAAATTTAAACGGATGTTTCTACGTCAAAGCTATGAAACGATATAACGTTATTGGTGCGATTTACTAGTATTAAATTGATGACTTATTGAATGGTCATTGACCATCAATCATGCTGCAGAGTAGTGCAGAGTGCACATAATCATCGCCACCGTAAACCAAAGTAGTATTATCTAAACACCCTGAATGTGTATAAAAAAATTAAATGTTTACGTTATACACATATAATCTGTGTATAAAATGTGATGTGTATAAAAAAATATCATCATTATTATTGTTCCTTAATGCGCGCATCAACAATTTATTTATGATATTGTATTCGTGATATGCAATCGATAATCATATATTATTCGCTTGATGCGAAGTCCAAAATTTCCACAAGAATGTCTCTACGTTACGTGTTTTCGATACAAGTAATGCAAATATTGCACGTGACTCCGACACAGTTGGTTGGCACGCCAAAAACAGAAGTCAACAAATATTATATGCTGTATCATGCGTAGTTGAATGTTAACGTTCTATTCAGATGCGCTTGCAACTTGCCAACCTCACGCTCAATGTCAGTCACGATGCGTCAATGAGTCAATTTGCGGATAAACTTCAATAAGTGTTACGATACAATTTGATCTTTCACGAACTTAATCGCTCGTTAATTTCTTATATTTTGATCTCGCTCCTTTGGTAACGAAAAATTTGACTTGATATTTCAATACATAAAAAAATGACAAAAAGACAGATTCCTTTCATCGTAAAAAGAAATTATTTTTAACTCGTCGCTTTTGTTAATTTATTATCTGCAATAATCATCATTTAAAATAAAGCATCGAGACAAATCCAAATCTTTACTTTATAGGCATAATAATTAATTTTTGCCGCTTCCAATATAGGTGTAATAATGAAATATAATAATGAATTTTTAAATTCTGTAAACAAATACAAGGTAAAGTTAATCTTATGCGAAATCCACAATTTGCTGCCCTTTGCATATGCAAAGAAACATTTATTTTAAATATAATGTGTACAGCACACAAAGAAAAAATAATGACAAGAATGCAATTTAATAAAAATCGAATACGCGAGATGAAAATTATAAATTAATCTTAGTTATAATATTATAATAATTACGATTGTACTAAAAAAGAGAATGTAATTTGTCTGTTTCAGAAATACTATAAATACTTGCCGAAAGTTCTCAGGGAAGATATAGCACTTACTATTAGATAGATAGAACTTAGAGAAACAAACGAGAAAAGGGACGTTTGAATTTATGATAAAAATTATCATGCCGTAGAAAGAACGTTCCGGGAAACTGGATGCTGCGTCTAACGAAAACTCTTGAGGACATCGTTATCGCGATCACACGATCATTTGGAGTTCGAACGAAGACCGAGACAGCGGGAGAAAGAAATAGCTTTAAAACTCGTCAACGAGCAAACACTCTTTGACGACACACAAAATAATTAAATCGGCCTAAGCAGTCTCGATAAGGAATTAATTCATTTTGTGAAGATAAAGTGTAGAAGTCTGTTTAGTTTCTTATACGCGATTTAGAATAGAGATAAAAAGAGTGATAATATATATTGTGAAATTTAATAAAAGTACGTGACAACTGGCAAAATGCATTCCATACGTGCTCATCGAGCGTTGAACAAACATAAAACTGTGTTACAAATATGGAAGATCGCCACGAAAGGCTTCGGCACGAATGTAGAATACAGACCAATCAGAAGTGTCCTCGTCGCCAATCGAGGTGAGCAAATTGTCATTCATTTTTGGTAAAGCGACACTATAAACGCGAAATTTTCTTTAAAAACATCGGTATTTAAAAAGACATTGTAAAAAGTCAATTTTACAGAATTTGTTAAGTTATAGTATAAACTTCTCTTTTGCAATTTTCGATATGTTTCAAAAAAAATATATGGTATCATTACATTATAATATTATCATAATTATATTTTATTAAAATAAAGAATATTTTAAATACTAGATTAAAAAGAAGGACAAAAATATTTCAACATTTTAATGTACATTTACTGTGTTGTCTTTTCCCGTAACAAAATATTCCGTATATCTAATAAATGTTAATTACAAAATAATTTTTTTCCTAACTTCATCGCTATTACAAACCGTATCTTAATCTCTCCAAATATCAAATTTTGTTATATTGCAATCAATATTTGACTAGCGACTTCTATAAACGGATTTCGAAAGATTGCAAGAAGAAACTTATCTGGCGTAAAAAAAACAGATAAGACAATACGATACATTACATGCATTATTAATACAAATCTAATTTTAAATACCGCGAACTCATTAATACGATTAATAACGGCAGTTTGCAATTATTAATTTTATCACTTAGTATTTTAATAGGTTACAAACACTTAATTGAAATTTAATTAGCAAAATTTGAGTCTCCTCTTTATTTATTGTATTCCCCTATGGTATATTGTAGTTACTTTTAATTTCTATGTACATACAAATTCGTTGATAACACTGAAAAAAGAATTAACACACATTTCAAATAATTGCTACTTTCATTGAAAGCAATCATCATTGCTTTCACTGGGTGCGATATATCGACGTCGAATTGATGAGTTAATGAACGTTATCAGTGACTTGTTCATTTTTGTAGGACAAGGTTGCGTGATTAATCAACATGCGTTGTTCTTGATATAGAACCGAGAAATCGAGTACATCTTAAGCACTCCGTTTAATTAAACCGTGTACCATAATTTACTCACGTAATACGTCCCAATGAATTCAGAGATTCACATATATTTTCTGCATTTACATTATTATTCTAAAAATATTACAAGATTAATAAAAAATGGCATATGTTTCAAAATTATTTTAAATCTTTATATGGACATTAATATTTTTTAAAATATAAAAAATGTTGATTTCAAAAATATTAATGTCCATATAAAAAATTTTGATAATAAGTTTATCAAATTAAAATCAATTTTCCTTAACAAAAGTTTGATTAAAGCATTTTTTTATTTTCTTAATTTTCAATATTAAATATATTAGACAGCTTCGAATTAAGATGCGGTTAATGTAAAACTGACGTAAAATTACATAAAGCATATAACGCCCGATTTCAAGTTACATCGATTTCTTATCGATTTTGTATAAAATCTTAATACGCAGACATAATATTTCAGGAGAAATTGCTATTCGTGTGTTTCGTGCTTGTACGGAACTTGGCATTCGCTCCGTGGCAATTTATTCGGAGCAGGATAAAATGCAGATGCACCGTCAGAAAGCAGATGAGGGCTATTTAGTAGGCAAAGGACTACCACCCGTTCAAGCTTACCTCAATATTTCTGAAATTATCCAAGTAGCCAAAGAAAACAACGTCGACGCCATACATCCTGGTTATGGATTCCTTTCCGAGAGAGCAGACTTTGCTCAAGCGGTTACTAATGCTGGCATCAGATTCATCGGGCCTAGTCCTAAAGTCGTCCAACAAATGGGAGACAAAGTAAATTATTATTGACACGTATATCATATTTAAGAACATTTAACGCGTTATTTATATTCAATATATTAAAATTTATAATAATAAACGGCGACAAACTGCTTGTTCCAATTAGTGTATTCCAGATTGTTTTGCTTCGGATATAAGATTTTTAAGCGTAATAATATAAAATAACAAATAAGATACTTTTTCTTCGCCAGTGAGTAATAAATTGAACAAAATCCTTTACTTCAACCGAACTGGCAGTCTTTACTTAAAAGCACAACGCGTTTCAACCGAGATTCCGGTCCTTATCAAGTGCGTGCATTACATTTAAACGCTTGCAAAACACTTCATATTGTACACAGTGTGGCAGCAATGGGTCTACGAACTAAACAACAAAAAGAGTATAATAAGTAGTTTACGAACTAAAGTTACTAAAGTATAATACGGAAAGGGTATGATAAAAAGAATTATAATAAAGGAGCAAAGAGAGCACCGCTTACATGTTTTGTATGTCGAATGGTAATAAACTCGTAAACGAATGGTAATGACTCTGCAATCGTTTATTACCATTCGACATACAAAACATGTATAAGCGGTGCTCTCTTTGCTCCTTTATTATAATTCTTTTTATCATACCCTTTCTGTATTATACTTTAGTTCGTAAACTACTTATTATACTCTTTTTGTTGTTTAGTTCGTATAATAGACTCATTGCTGCCACACTGTGTACAATAAAGTGTTTTCCAAGCGTTTACTTGATAAGGACCGGAATCTCGGTTGAAACGCGTTGTGCTTTTAAATAAAGACTGCCAGTTCGGTTGAAGTAAAGAATTTTGTTCAATAAAACAACAAAAGTGGGTGTGCTCAACATCCTGCTAGAAATCTTAAATTCTGATTTATTTTAGTTATACAATTCTTCAAAAATTCTAGAATCAAGATACAACAAATACAGTGTAATATTTAATCGATAGGTAGCTGCTAGACAAGCCGCGATTGAAGCTGGAGTACCCATCGTTCCGGGAACAGATGGACCGGTAACAAGTTCTGACGAGGCGATAGAGTTCTGTAAGAAGCACGGTCTTCCGGTTATCTTCAAGGCAGCATACGGAGGTGGAGGACGAGGTATGACTAAGACGTAACTACTAAAACGTCAAGAACTAACAGTCACAACATTTCAGTTTACCTAAATATAAAAGAAATATTTACAACTTCCCAAAACTACCTATTAAGTCTTAAATAAACTAATAAAAAAATAAAGTTTTGTATTAAACTTTGGATATTAAAACAGCGATAGATTTATAATCTTTCGTTGCTAAAGAATGTTTTAAGATTTCCTTCTTTATTGTGAAAATAATTCGATATTTTGGCATTATCGAATTTACTGGTGTTATATTATTGCATACACGTTATTCATACGTATACAATACTAATTTCCGTGGAAAATAAAAGTAAATTTACCGTGAAACAACATAATCGGCTATAGCCATAAAAAATCGTAAATATGAATCATATGGACAAAGAATGTTTCTTTTCCGCTGAATAACGTTCTACGCGCATTAAACGCGTCTATTCGTTATCAAACAATGCAAAAATTATTTGCACACGAACTACATTTACGACCAGTTACTCGGCGATAATATCGCGAAACGACGTGCATACCTGTTAGACAATAACGATTTGTGCATGACATAAATGACATATAATGATGGGTGTTTAAGTACGTTATGTAAAATATATAGATATATAGAATGGTATTTTTAGAAATTATAATATTATGTAGCCAATAATAATTTAAAAATACTATGTCTTTCTAATATAATTAAAAATTATTTCTTTTGTTAAAGTAACATTTCTCTAATAATATTAATGCAGGTATATATCACCAAAACAATCCATCAATTATTTTATCGACTAATTATTTTAATTTTATTTTGTTTGCTCATATATCAGAAAAATATTTTCTTCATGCCATCCATTAAATCAATACAGTAGATATTAATTACGCATATATTCATTACTATATTTTTGACAGAAGAGAAAAGGGCTCACACACTACATTCATTAATTATTTTGACATAATAAGACATTATATAATGCGCATCAACATTAATTAGTAAAATAATAAATACAATATAATATTAAAGATAAGAAACATTTCAATCTTATTAAAATTTAAGAAATGGATCTAAGTCTTATAGAATATCCTGTCAATTTTTTAAAATTAATTATACGTGTATCAAAATGTGACATTATTAAGAAATTTTATCATTAAAAACAGGTATGAGAGTCGTAAGACAAATGGAAGAGGTCGGTGAGATGTTCGATCGTGCATCTTCGGAAGCCGCGGCTGCTTTCGGAAATGGCGCGATGTTCATCGAGAAATTCATTGAGAGACCACGTCATATTGAAGTTCAATTACTTGGGGACCACGCTGGCAATGTCGTGCATCTATATGAACGCGACTGTTCTGTGCAGCGTCGTCATCAAAAGGTCAGTATCCTGTTAATTTTAATTTTAATTTAGTGCACGCAACAATTAAGTTAAAAATATTATTCCAATATTGATTATTGAATGTAATATTCTCAGCAACATTTTAAGAAACATTATATGTTTTTGCAAATTTATAATTAGTTTCTAAAAACTATAAATAAACGATTTGATAATATAAATAATGATTTTCAAGAAGATATCATCCGATTGACGATCAAAATTAGTAACGCTTGTATAAGTTAATTTTATTAACACCTTTGTAATATCGGGACGAAGATAACTGATGTAAAATTCTTAGAGATTAAATACAGAAGATACGTCGATATCATGAAAAATATGTATAAGATAAAAATATTGTTGCTATAAGCTAACATAATATAAAAGCTTTGAGTTAGCAATTTTCTCTCCAATTCTGTAAACAAATTAGAATTCGTCTAGTTTTTCCTCAAGGATTTCTCAAGGATGCCTGAATACGAAAGGTATAAGTACATTCACCGCGGACGCGTTCGTTCATCTTGTCCGAAACAAGGACAAGGACGATGACGCAACCACACGAGATTCATGATTATAGTCCGCAGATTTACGTAATAGTTTTCAAATTAATAATAGCTCGACATCGTAAAATGTGGTGCAAACGGGCTTGTTGCGCTTCTACATTATGGATAGAATATGAAAAACTCGAGTGTCATTCTAAGCAATTTTACAAAACCTTTATAAAATACGCAGGTTATCGAGATTGCGCCAGCTCCCGTATTGTCGGCCACGGTTCGTGAGAAAATGACTGAATACGCCGTCAAATTGGCAAAACATGTTGGTTATTCGAATGCCGGTACTGTGGAATTCTTGGTTGATCAATCTGGAAATTTCTATTTTATTGAAGTCAACGCCAGATTACAAGTGGAGCACACAGTAACCGAGGAAATAACAGGGTAATGGAATAAACGTAAAAAAAAAAGATAAATATCTTTTCACATTTCTTCATCATTTTCTCTCTTCTTTTTTCAATAATTTAATATAATTGTAACATTAACTACACGCATATACTTTACGCAAGCGTCAATTGTTACACGCCGCTTCGTTCTTTCAGAATCGACCTCGTGCAATCCCAAATTCGAATTGCCGAGGGCATAACACTACCGGAGCTCGGCATGACGCAAGAAAAAATCGTACCTCGAGGATTCGCGATTCAATGCCGTGTAACCACGGAAGATCCGGCTAAGAGCTTCCAGCCGGACACTGGAAGAATAGAAGTTTTCCGTTCCGGTGAAGGTATGGGCATCCGATTGGACGGCGCTTCCGCATTCGCCGGTGCTATAATCTCGCCGTATTACGATTCGCTTCTTGTTAAGGTAAGAAATACAAAATAGTATCATTGTTGTATGTTTATATCTGGTACTTTAATATAAATAACACAAGGGCGGCAGTGTGGTCTAGTGGTAGAGCGCCAAACTCGTAATCTGAAGAACCAGGTTCGAGTCCACTAGAGCCATGGAATGTTTTTCCGAAAGCTGCGCCCCTCCGTGCAAGATTGAGGCCCTTGTGCGGAGAAAACTGGGCTCCGTCTTTCGGAAAGAGACGTTAAGCCGTTGGTCCAAAGGGTTAAAGTGAGAGGAAAAGGATAGTCAAAAAATAATATTGAGATAATGGACAGTTAGAAAAATGATTAAGTAACGATCAGAATAACGGGAATATTTTTTTTTTTACTATCATTCTCCTCTCACTTTAACCCTTTGGACCAACGGCTTAACGTCTCTTTCCGAAAGACGGAGCCCAGTTTTCTCCGCACAAGGGCCTCAATCTTGCACGGAGGGGCGCAGCTTTTGGAAAAACATTCCATGGCTCTAGTGGACTCGAACCTGGTTCCTCAGATTACGAGTCTGGCGCTCTACCACTAGACCACACTGCCGCCTAGTTTTCTTCATAGTATTTATATTGTATGTATGGAATAGTATAGTATGGAATATTCCACAGATCAAGCTAAACACATTCATGTGCAAGCAACATAAAACATTTTCAAAAATTATAAAAAAACTTTAAAATGTGAAAAATTATAAAAAAAAACTTTAAAATGTGAAAAATATGTCCACACGGTGTGTAGAAAACCTCGTCGGATGGTACCAGTAAATCACTACATATTACGCACACTATATTCATTTTTCAACTCCGCTGATGGAAAATCGACAATAATCCGCCTGATTACGAGTGACAATTGGCTACGTAAATGATCGTTGCGGATTTCACGACAAAGCTCCCATGATATTTTGCTGAACGTTATGTCATTGTCGCACCGTTAAAGTTAATTTTTTATAAATAATACAATATTTCTTTCATAAGATTATTGATGATGTTAAAGAAAAAAAATGCTAAAAAAACTAAGTATATTGTTGCACGTTTCCTTAAAAAAAAACCAAACAATTCTGACAAAAAATCAGCATTAAATATTTAATTTCTATTTTAACAATATTTTTTCGATTTTTTAATATTATCTAATATAATTCAATCAATTTCTATTATTTTGTAGAGATTTAAATTATTCCAACATAGAGACAATCCCGATCGCAAAGAAACCTCAACATACTTATCATATTATCTATACTTGAAAAATAATATTCTCTCTTTCTCAGGTAATCGCCCACGCCGGCGATCTTCAATCATCCTGCGCCAAGATGAATCGAGCTCTCCGCGAATTCCGCGTGCGTGGAGTAAAAACGAATATACCTTTTCTACTAAACGTCCTGGAGAATCAAAAGTTCCTCAACGGTATTGTCGACACATACTTCATCGACGAAAATCCTCAGCTCTTTCAGTTTCAGCCGAGCCAGAACCGAGCTCAGAAATTGCTCAATTACATCGGTACCGTCCTGGTGAACGGTCCGAGCACGCCACTGGCTACTCAACTGAAGCCAGCGGACATCAAACCGCACATACCGCAGATTGCTCTAGGTACATGATCGATTACCAACGAATAGGATGGCGATAATCGGGGGTGACATACTTTAAACTACAACCATAGAAAAGTTCGATAGCCAAATCCCAGTCCTATTAAATTTTGACATTAAGCGTTAAATTAGATAATGTCCACATTAGGTGGCAAAATTACTCTAGCCATAATTAGAGCAGAGGCGTACGGAGGATGTGCTTTCATGCGTGGATCAGCAAACCAGGGATCGTATTTTTTTCTATTTTATTTTTTTATGTAAACAGGATGTCTACTAATTCTTTGCTCGGATTGATTAACGTTTACATGAAGATTGCTGCAAATTAATCCTGTAAATGTTTATGTATTATTGAAATTTTTGAAGATTTTTTTTAATTTTTAAGAACTATTAACAAATGACTCAAAGGATAATTTAAATCTATATCTATATTAATTTTTATTATGTTTTCTTGCATGATGAGACTTTTTTTTGATTTAATGACCGTTACAACATACTCGACTTTATATATTAAAAAATTATATCATTTTTCATTAAATTTTAATCAATTAAAAATTATTAGTGCTTTAATGAAAGCAAGCAGTATTAAATCATGTGTGTGATATTACATGATATATTAAAATATATTTACGGAAAAAATAAGTAAACATCCTTTTTGCTTACAAGTAACAAATCGTTTCCGCTTCTCTGCTGGGTTTATATAGGAACACTCGGTTTAACCGTTACAAAAAAAATCTATTTTTTTTCTTTTTGGTGTGTTCTTGTGTCTAAATTCCGTAATTACTGCACTGCGCTACATTAAGCACACTGCACACTGCGCGAATTCGTACATAAATGGGGTCATGAAGCATCTTCATATGTCTCTACTTATCGTCATTACTTTAATAACAAGTAATAAAGAAGCATGTTGTTTTTCGTTACCAATTAGCATTATTCGTAAAGAATTCAATATTTCATTCTATACGCATAATCAACAAAAACCCATTTATATTTAAAGTCATCGGTATACGCTATGCGTTTACGAATGGGATATATCCAATTTAATTGAGACAAATCCCGGAAATCATGTTTTGAAAACTCATATTGTCATACTTTTATATAGTAACTTACATCTTTAAATATTAATTTCCCTCTTGTACACACTTCTCTCTTTATCGCATGCTTTTATTTTTTGTTTGGCAATTTTTTTAGACTTTGCTAAGCTTGCAGCTGCAGAAGAGACCAATGATCCCGACGTACCAGGTATGATTACACACAGTATTATATATATATATATATTGCCTTTTCTTTCTTTATTTATATTATTTTAAAATTTAGCATTGCGCAGCTTGAGAAGCTAAAAACTGAACACCGGTATAGTATAACAAAATTTTGTGTATAAATAAAATTTTTTAATTTGTCATTATTCTTTCAGATTGGCTGACATTTATTTATTGGAATTTAATTCCTTTGTTTTTCTAAATTTAAACATATAATTAATTAATATATTGAATACACCGGTACTAAATAAGTTGTTAATAATACTGCCATTAATAATAATATAAATATATATAGCTACATTATATTGAAATATTAATTTATTACTTAGCTCGTAGCAATATATTAATTTGCAATTGCTACGCTTGTCTTGTAAAATATTTTCTTAGCATAAATTTTTCGAATAAAAAAATATGTTTAATAATGCTATATGATATACTTAAAATAATATATAACAAAAATTTTTATACTTTCGATATTTATATTTTATACATATGTTAAATGATTTAATTAAATTTTAAATTGAACTTATTTGAACGAAATCAAAAGGAGAAAATGTTAAAAATATTTATAAACATGCAGTATATTAATATAATTCAATATTAAATTAATAATCATGTAAACATAATTATTTTATAAATGATTAATTTTTTACTGTTATATTTTAACGATGTTTATAATCCACCGCTTGTCATAAACATTTTTCACGCCTACTAACAACAGCACGTGCCAAATAACAATCCGTTCTTTTTAGAAAAGTATCAAACTAACCCTCTTCTGTGCTCCTTTTCAGAACTTCTGGATCCTCCGAAAGGATTCCGACATATTTATAAAGAGCAAGGTCCGGAAGCTTTCGCCAAGGCTATTAGACAGCACAAGGGTCTCCTTTTAATGGACACCACGTTCCGTGATGCCCATCAGTCCCTTTTGGCGACTCGTGTACGATCACACGATTTACTGATGATCTCCCCATTCGTCGCTCACAAATTCAGCAATCTTTACTCGCTGGAAAATTGGGGCGGCGCGACCTTTGACGTGGCCTTAAGGTTCCTTCACGAGTGCCCTTGGGAACGGCTGGAAGATATGCGCAAAACCATCCCTAATATTCCATTCCAAATGTTACTGAGAGGCGCTAACGCTGTCGGATACACGAACTATCCCGATAACGTCGTCTTCAAGTTCTGCGAACTGGCTGTGAAGACCGGCATGGACATCTTCAGAGTATTCGACTCGCTCAATTACTTGCCAAATCTTATCGTTGGTAAGTTTGAAGCGGCCTATAACTATAATATAACTCAATTATAACGCAACTGATAAAGTGACATTCTCAAAGCAAAATAATCTTGATTAATTTTAATTCTAATCACAAAGCTATTCAGTATATACTTGGAATATTTTCTCGTAAATATTTCTTCGTTGAACGCGAGTTTTTCTTTAGGTATGGAGGCCGCTGGGAATGCCGGGGGTATCGTCGAAGCAGCGATTTCCTACACGGGTGACGTAAGCGACCCGAATCGTACCAAATACAATTTGAAGTATTACACCGACTTGGCGGACGAGCTAGTCAAAGTGGGCACTCATGTCCTGGCGATCAAAGATATGGCTGGATTGCTCAAACCAAGAGCAGCCGAGATGTTGATCGACGCGATTAGGCAGAAGCATCCGGATGTGCCTCTTCATATACACACGCACGATACTGCTGGAGCCGGAGTAGCCTCTATGTTGGCCTGTGCGAAGAGCGGGGCTGACGTCGTGGACGTTGCCGTTGATAGCATGTCTGGCATGACCAGCCAGCCATCTATGGGCGGCATTGTCGCTTCTCTTCACGGTATAGTTTAACAAACTTTTAATTTTGAGCGATCATAAGTAATTAATTTTTATTTATCTTTTGTACTTGCACATGACAATTCTTAAACAGTTTTTATTTTAATTTGAATGATAATATAGGCAGCTTCAATTACGCTCATTATTTTAATTGCTGTCATATTGCAATATTTTCATCAATTTATTCAGATTAAATTTATTAACAGTAAGAATCGGAATTATATTAAAATTTGATTAGTGCCGAAACTGAGAAAATTTTCAATTAATGTCACAATAGGAACGGACATTGATACAAAATTGGATCTTTCTGATGTCTCCGAGTATTCCGCCTATTGGGAACAAACGAGAACGCTCTACGCACCCTTCGAATGCACGACAACGATGAAATCCGGAAATGCGGATGTCTACCTCAACGAAATTCCCGGTGGTCAGTACACGAATCTGCAATTCCAAGCTTACTCGCTCGGTTTGGGCGAGTTCTTCGAGGACGTGAAGAAGGCGTACCGGCAAGCCAATCTCTTGCTCGGTGACATTATCAAAGTCACGCCGAGCTCCAAGGTTGTCGGCGACTTAGCGCAATTTATGGTTCAAAACAAATTGACCGCCGATGATGTTCTCAAGAGGGCCGAGGAATTGTCGTTCCCTAAATCAGTGGTCGAGTTTCTTCAGGGTGCCATTGGCGAACCTCACGGAGGATTCCCTGAACCTCTCAGGTAAGATTTTTGCATGCGTACATGCGGATGTTAATTTTTCAGAAATTCTTTCATTAAATTTAACTTGCATTCGTAACTTTTGATCAGGTCAAAAGTTCTCAAGGACATGCCACGCGTGCAGGGCAGACCAGGCGCGAGTTTAGCACCACTCGACTTTGATGCTTTGAAGAAAGAGCTAAAAGAATCTCACCCGCACGTCACCGAAAAGGACGTCATGTCGGCCGCACTTTATCCTAAAGTAACAAACGACTACTTGAACTTCAGGGAGCAATTTGGCCCGGTAGATAAATTCGAGACCAGAATCTTTCTAACGGGACCTAAAGTAGGGGAGGAGTTCGATGTCACGATTGAGAAGGGTAAAACTCTCAGTATCAAAACCTTGGCGGTTGCCGAAGATCTCACGGAAAATGGGGAACTCGAAGTGTTCTTCGAGATGAACGGTCAACTGAGATCTGTGTTCATCAAGGATAAAGAGGCTGTCAAGGTAAGCAAAACTCGCAGACTTTCAGTTTTATCCAATATGAAAATAATGAAACCAATAAAGTGGAATTACAATTTGGACAATTAAAAATGCAACGTGGTTATTGGCGCGTAAATTTATAAGTTAGTAATTTGCAAAAGTCAATGAATATATGACGAACGTTTCGGTTCTATTTTGAGCGATCTTCAGCATTGCATAGTCAAAACATTAAAAAATACAGTTACATAGAAACAATAATAAGTGAAACTTATTGAGTATTTCATTAATTAATATTAATTTTATTTAAAAACCTTTATATCTTATAAAACACAAATAACTAATCGAAATGTTTTTGAAAAACAGGACGTTCATATGTATTTACATGCCCACATTACAATGTTTTATTGTTTTTCGATGTTTACTAATACTACATTACATTTTATTACTTTTGACTTGTATTTACAATGACTCAGTTCACCTCGGGTATTTATGTCTTTATTCTCTGTAACATCGGTATTATTCAATAACCGCCTCTAGACTCCACATCTATTTTCAATTGTATTAATCGTACTTAATATCTTCAAATTCACATTCCCGCACCTAGACAATATGGTGAGTTAAATTTGATTTATTTATATCGTATCTTGATTTCCTTGTTGATTATCACAGATAGAGATCATTTAGTCAATTAATAACCAACATGCAAAATAATAGCTTTCTAATTCCCCACTTTCAAAGCAACTTACCATTGAAAAATGGCAGAACGCGAAAAAATTGATATATTATGCAACTGTATTTATTTTATGTTCTGACCACGCTGAAGATGGCTCGAAACTGAGCCGAATGTCCGTCATATATCAACTTTTAGTAAATTACTAAATAAATTATAACTTATAAGTTTACGTATTAATAATACGTAAACGCGATGCCCACTTTCAATTGCCCAAATTGTAACTTTACTTGATAGGTTTCAGTTTTATTACTTTATACCATCAGGTTGATACTTCAATTACGTTATAAGTAAAATGAAATTAAAATGTTAAATAACAGTTACATTGAGATTAAAATAAGATTATTATTTGAAAGTAAAATTGAAGTTAATTAAAATGAGATTGCAATTAAATAGAGATTAAATAAATATCTGAAATGCAAAATACAATACGAATTTTCTTATTCGCTATGCAGGAACTGCATGTACATCCGAAAGCGACGAAAGGTGACAGCAATCAATTGGGAGCGCCGATGCCTGGCGAAGTGATCGACATCAGGGTAAAAGTGGGCGACACCGTGGAAAAAGGTGCGCCGTTAGTCGTTCTATCTGCCATGAAGATGGAGATGGTTGTACAAGCGCCTCGAGCAGGGAAAATCAAGAGTCTTGAAATCAACCTGGGCATGAGATTGGAAGGAGACGATCTCGTTCTGACATTCGAATAGGCTCTCGTATACTGATGGGACTGACCGAAAATCAAATCACGTGAAAGCAACACCAAATATTTATTGCTATTTACTTGGATAGTGCGTATGGAAGACAAGATCTTTAGCAACCTTCGTACGAAGCTTGGATTGAGATTTTCCATTCAATGCTATTTTAACATTCTGTTATCGATCACCGTCTTATCCAGAATCGTCGATCGCTTGAATAACCAAAGTTTATTATCCATGAATCACTTTTATCGCGCATTGGCGAATTTTGTAAAATAATTGTTATGTTAATTGTTATTAATATTTTTTAAATAATTCTCTTTCTTAGATTGTATATGTAAAACATCCTATACAGAGTTTTAAAAATGTTACATCTATACACTGAACAAACTGTTCCACTTAGCAAAAAAAATGAAGAATTGGTACTTATTCATTACACGCACGGTCGTCACGTCCAATTTTCTTCTACTTAAAAGTACAACGATCATTCTTAACATAAAATAATTCCACATGGGCTTCCAACATTCCACGTGAAGTAAGATCCATCCCACGTCGCCTGATGCTTGCAGTGAAAAATTATTATTGCGCGGTTTCGTATATCAATTTTCCACGCGAATTGTACAATGATAGACTTCATTTCGCACAGCAGACGATGGGGGATGGGCTTCGCTTCACGTGGAAAGTTGGAAACCAATGTGGAACCATTTTAATGTAATGAACTGTATACGAAATGAAACTAGAACCATGATTTCAACAACATAAGTTAAGATCAAGGCCACCGGCGCTGAGTCCAATTAGAAGTGACGTATAATGAATAAGTACCAAAAAATTTAATGTTAAATTAATTATTTCTCCAAAAAGGCCTTTGTTCGTTATTTATCTGTACACGCAGCTTTATTTCGGAGTATTAATAATTAAAATTTTGAACGTCTTGCATATCATTTGTAATATAATGCGAGTGGCCAATGTGATTATTACGATACAATTAAACAAAGCTGCCTAAGAAATATCACCGTCATTAATATGAAATGTACAGCACTCCTTTAATTCACTTAATCATTATAAAAAAAATTCGACAATAATACCACGACAATTTTTTTAATGTGATGCATTCTTAATGAGACATTTACAAATTGATACACGTTTTTACACATTTAATTACGTAAAAGACACACACATTATAGTCTTTTTTCATATGTTAATCGTAACGTAAATAGATTTGTAAGATAAATATAAAAAATTGTAGTAAAAAACAATGTGCTTAAAAAGTATTAACTAAAAAATTTGTTTCAAGAAATTATTTTCGGTGCATCGATATAAATGCACACGTTTGTATAAAATGATTATATCGATCTGATCCGGTTTATTTGCTCATGAGCAACGTATAAAAAAATGGAAAAAAGATCAAGTATCTTCTTCAGCTCCATTCTATATTAATTATAGCGTGTATATATAAGCGATTACCCTGATAATTTAATTACAATATCGAGCTAAGCCTTCACGAATGATTTAGCAAGTATGTGGAAAAAATAATTCAGGGAACAAAGACTAGAATATTCCTGAAAAACCTTGTCTTTGTTTTTTCAAGATCAAGATCAAATGTTACATCTTTCAAAAGAAAAGAATTTAATAAGTTTTTGTATCGATTGAAAAAAATTATTTTTATAGTAAACGAATAATTATGAAAATTATCTACGTTCTATAATTTTATAATGTTATCTTAATGCGCGGATTTATCGAAAAATATGTACATTAAAGGTGTAAATCTCTATAAATATGTATATAATTGTGCCATAAACGCGGATATATTCCGACTGTATAAATGCGTATTGCATTTACTGCAACATTTGTTATTGTAAATGCAATGTTGACAATATATATATTTTCAAAAAGGCGATTTTTTAGGAAATAAGGAAATAACGAAATCGCCATATTGTATGATATAAATGTAACAAATGTAAAGTATACAACTATGTTTTATATCCATTGTATCAATATATTTCTACCTTAATCGTTTACAAAATCTTAATTTTGTTCCTTTACTTAGAAATAAATTAATTGTGTTTCTTAGTATTTTCTCTGTCCAAAGCTCAGAAAGAATTATATAGGTATTTATGATGTACACATTAAATTATTAATGTGTACTTTTTTGTCATATCTTAAATTAATTTTAAAATAATTTTTTTTTTCCAAAAAAGTTGTTATCTTTATAATTTTAATTTTAAGTATATAAAAGATAAATGATGCATTGATGTGTATGATGTATATTATATAAATGATGTAAATTTTATTATTTTGTTAGAAATTTGTTGATGGAGATATAATATTATGTACCTACTATTCGCCCGTCAATACCTATTCTCAATAAATCTCATGTATCCTATATTTATACGTATAAATTTAATTAACCATTAAGTAAATTAAAATTAAATAATTTAAATATACATTTAATCTAGACATTCTAGACAAATACAATTCTATACGTGTGCACAAAAGCATCTTATATGTTATTGATCAATTATTTCATATACGTTGTATTAATAATAATTTAAAAGTTTCTATATTACGTATATTATCTTATTTCGTCATATCTTGTCATATTTTCCAGTTAATACGTTGCTTCAAAGTAGTATACATTATAAATAAATATTTCATTTAACGCTAAGAATATCTTTAGCAACATCTTTAATTTTTTTAAGGCAAAAGGTTTAACAATTAGTTAAAAACCGGTAAGGATAGGATTTTAGGAAGTAATCAGAAAACTTGAGATTTTGTAAAATTCGAAGCTTAGACGAACGGAGTGCATCCATTTATTGTAATAACCCATCATATACTCGAAAGGAGAAGGTCGTAAAGAAGTTTTTATGATTCTCTGCAAATATGCGAAAACGTGGCAAATAGACTTATGGATCTTTAAGTCCAGGCGTTTACAGGTCATAAATGACAATGGTAAGAGAATATGTCACCGAACGCCGACAAATATATATATAATATATATGTATATATATAAAACATTGTATAAGTTAACATTTCCGACTAAACTCTTATCGGTGTATCGAAATCGATACAATATAATTACAATATATCTGTATAATAAATATGAAATATCGATACATATGTATATGTGTACAATATATTTATCATAATCGTAATAATTCTGCTCTGATATATTTAGCAATATCTTGTCTGAACGATAAAGAGAATCTTTTTTTTTTTCGGTATTTTTGTCTTTTGATAAAGTTTCTCGAGATTACTCGCTAAGAAGATCGGTCCCGAATTTTTCCACGCGTTGCGCGTCCATTAAAAGAAACCTGTCGTGGAGATCTGCTGTCGCACAATTTACACTAAAGCGATTTTCGGTGACTAGATACTTCGAAACCGTAAACTCCTCCGCTTACAAGTACGTACGCTCGTAGTAACATGATATATGCGAACTGGAGGTAAACATGTGTCAATGAGAAAGGTAGAGTGAACTAGTGAGAGACTTTGGAAGGCAAAGAGTGTGGACGAACTCTTAAAACTATCGACCCGACCGATGGGTCTTTTCACGAATGATTGGCACACCATTCGCGGCACGTCGAGTCGATAGTCCGATAACAATTGCTTGTTGATAAACTTCCCCGTTGCACTCGTCCGAGTAAAGCAACTAATAACGAAATTAAAGTAGAAATTAAAATAGATATATTAAAATAGATATATTTCTGAAGTACGGAACTTTCTGTTCCACATCGTCACCGTTATTAAATAATACGTAAAGTACGTGAGGGTCGAGGAAAGAAAGTCCGCACAAAGGCTGAACTTTCAAGGCTGTCACATCTGATAAAATGTGCATAACATAACACGCGATTTAACCCTTTGCGTTCCAAGGTTACATCATGCTGAACGGAGGTGGTGAGCATTTTACACTTATATCCAAGTTAACACTGGCTATTCTGATGTATCAAGGTTACTCCGTAATCGTGAACGTTTAAATGTAAATTATTTATTCATACTTGAATCACAAAGAGTTAATCGCAAATCCGCAAAAATAAACATTTATGATAAAGTCTTGAGAGTGAGGTAATAAATCGGACAGTATAGACTTAATAAAATATTCAATATCTCGTACGTAAAATCGAAAAATAACGATAAGACATTAAATCTTAACGGATAGAACATATTTTGCTGATCTTAATTACAGAACAGATAGAGAATTTAAAGCATTCGTTGTCAAAACTTGTTCCTATCGTCACTAAAGCGACGTGCATTCGTTGAGTCAACAGGTTCTTCGATGTTAACAATTGGTCGCGTGACGATGTCGCGTATTCATTCAAGCCTAATACGCCGATTAGGGAAGCCGCTCAACAAGCGAACATGTATCTCTTAAGAATCGACTTTTAGTTTAAACAGTAATAGGTAAGTATAGCGTAGGTATTCAAAGTAGAAAGTGTAAAGTATCACAAGAATTACAATAATCGTAATAATTACGTTACGTCGCAAAGATTAAGTTCTTGACCTTACTACATCGATCGCACAGTAATTATAAGCGCTTTTAATCGCGTCCCGCGCTCCGAGCACGCGCCGATAGACAAAGGGGATCTCTATCAAGTCGGATAATTCTCTGTAAATACATCAGTCTTTGACACAATAATTATAATAACACCACTGACAGAATAAAGCCGTGAGAAATATCGCTTTATGGCATGGAGACGAAAGTACTTATATAAAATACGAATTCGAGTTCAGGAAAGGTGGGTCGAAATGCGATGTGCTACATTTGCCGGAGGAGGACGTTCCTCCGGATAAATTTTGCAAAGGAGACTTTAGTAGAAGAGAGAAAATGGATTTCGCGATGGAGTACATTAATACGATGCATAAGCACTTATCGAGAGTATTCAAAAAGCAGCTCAGCAGAATCGTTCTTCATGCGCGGCAAGCCAAATCACTCGATTGGAGAATAAGACGTTAATCCCGTTATTATATTGCAAAAAGTGCGTGTTTCTGTTATCGATTATATGTAGGTTTTGATTGTGGATAAAACATGAAATTTTTAAATCTTTCTACCTAGAACCGGGATGTTTCGGTTAATAATAACAGATAAATAATTAATTGATACCTGCATTGATAATTTCACGTACTCATTGGTTTCACGCTACCCGAAGGTTTACGCGCGAAATTTTCGTATTAAGATAGAGGGGCGAGAAAATAATCAATAACAATTGACAAACTTATCTGAATTATCTAAAACATCCACTCTCACGATGTGACGAAACTTTGACAAAAGTATCACAACGCGATAACAAATTTAATTCAGCTAAAACCACCTCGGTTCCAACTCGGTTTCCGAGCAAATCCCCCCGCTCAAATAGCAATACAACTTTATAATTGAAATTCTGCCATAATTAGCAGCAATTAACTAGCATTATTATCAAATTTCGATCAAGTATTTTAGCCCACGTAGGTGCACGCACCAAACCAATTTCCTTAGGCCATACAATTGATTTCCAAGATGTTTAATCAAAGCGTACGAACGTCGCGTTGCCACGTCGCGATTTAAGTTGCCGTGGCTTGCGGCTGAGGCGGCGCCGGCGCCGGTGTGTTGACATTTGGCCTATAAAATCGGTTAACTAATTGTTTCAAACTCAATACAACGCCTAATCCGGTTCCAGGCTCCATGTTGATGAACGAGTCGAGATTATCCTTGCAGGCTGAAACGTATGAAATGCAGCCGATGAATAAAAAGTGTGCCATAAGATCGTTCCACACACACACATATACACATACGTGCAGTTAGGAAAATCATGGTGTGACTCGAAATAGTGGTAATTAGAACAAATGAACGTTGGAAGACGATGTTAGGAAAGGAGTACTCGTTGTAAGGATTCCATTCACGTTCGTGTCAGAGGGTAGAATTCCAAGAGGCCAGGATGCTTCGAGAATTGTAGAGGAAAAATCTTTTGCATGTCACCGAACTTTCCTACGTACTTGGTGTCGAGATCGGAGGATAATCCGGCGGTGTCTTGATCCAAGTGCCGTCCTTGCGTTTCATGTGATGCCGATTCGACGCGAACTGCTGTAAGTACACGCTGGCGGGCACCAGACGGAATCTTCTGTGATACTCGGGTCGCAGCGCCTCGTCGGAACGGAAGGTCTCGGTCGCGTATTTCCAGAAATGCGTGGGAAACGGCAGGCAGCTTTCTAAATCGTACACCACCGCCCTTTCGTCGGGCGCGTAGATGAGAATAGCATGATAGTCCTACAGAGACAGAGGCAACGTTTCACATGAAATAATCACAGACGAGGCGAGGGCACCGTGAAGTTCCTTAACTAATTATCGTCCCGCTGGCGTACTAACCCACACGACTAACTTGTCCTCGTCCTTCCCCGATCGTTGACGCCAAAGGGGAACGCTGCGTCGTGGGTTGCTTACGAAAACAACGTGACAATGTTGCAATTCGGAAGGGTGCCTAGTCGCTACGTCTTGACAGAGCTTCCACACGTTTTCCTCGCTGAAATTGGGTATAATACACACCGTTCTTTATCCTCGATCAAAAACGTTCGGGCAATCTACTTCATTTTTACGGATTTACGAAGGGATACACGGAGAGAATTTTTTGTTATATTTTACCCTTAAATTCACTACAAACTTGGGACAACTTGGCAACCAAGGAATTTTTTAAATATACAAAAGACATTTTACAAACAACGTGATAAAAATTGCCAAGCAGATTGGTAAATTTTACAAAATTATTGAAATTTCCTTAATATATTTGAGTAAAATTAATCAAACATATTTTATATTTTAATGTATTAGATATTAATATTTTTTATTATGGTAGATATTAATCAGAATAAAATTCTTGGTGGACGGTGGTATATGTTGTCCCACAACTACCATGATTTCAAGGTAAATTCTAAGAGAAAATTCTCTCCGTGTAGTTATACGTATGATTAACGAAATATTTTATTTATTATTTATATAGCGTATATTAATAAATGAGAAAGCCAATTGAAATCGATATATGCATATCAATCATAATTTAAATTATTTAGAAAAAAGAAAGAATTTTGCATAAATCGGCATAAATACATATTTAATACCTATAGCATCATTGTACTTTGTTAGTAAAAAATTTGAATTATTGAGATAGAATAATTGGTTAATTTTATTAATAATAATATTAATAAAACTTAATATTAATAAAATTATTAATAACATTTTGCATTTTATAAAATATATGTTAAACTGGGAACTACATACATAAAAAACCACAAAAGTAGGTATTATAAACAGCGTAATAAAAAGAATACAAAGAATATCATATTCTAATAGTAACATTAATTCGAGAACGGGTGCCTGATTACTTTTTTTGGATAAATGATCACTTGGAATGATCTTTACACCCCAATTAAAAGTAATTATAATTAATTACATATTGTAAATTTTTGATTGTTCTATAATTTAGTATTTGAAGTGTATATTTACAACAGGTGTATATTTACTCAGCATTTTCTGAAAAAAGTAAGAAATAAATAAAAAATACATTAAAATTACTGTAAGCTTTATTTTTTCAATACTGGAGTGTAAAAATTACTCCAGACGCTCGTTCTCGGATTAAGTAATTACTGCAAAAGAAACTCGATCTTTGAGAATCACCCTGGAAATTGCAAAAGTCACAAATAATACGTAGGTAGCTCTAAAAATAGTAAAAGTTGCAAAGAAAAGCGTCGACAAACATAGTGCGCAGCTTGTTAAATCTGACAATTACGTATTAGTGAAAAGCTAACAATAAGAGGAATTGCTTCTCCAACCCGATTACGTGTTCTGCGCAATTAGGAGAAAAAAATAAAACCGATCCATAATCGCGATCGTGCGAGCGCGACAACCGCTTCGCGTGCCGCCACATTTCGCGTGCGCATTATTTATCGCATGCATTATTAATTGCAATAAAAGCACGCTCGTGCATTCGCGCCGTTTAAACGGCACGTAAACGAGTGGGCCGGTGGTAAACGGCGTGGTGCCAGCATGGCCGTATATTGATGGGTATGTACATACCTCGGGAAAGCAAAAATTCATTTCGCAGAAAGCAGCTGGCGCGGAAAACGCGAATAAGCGATCGCGCGAAGCTCCCGTTAAATCTCTGACCTATATATTTATCGATCTCTTCAAAATAGGTTACTTCGCGTCGAAATTTGTCAATTCTGAGAATCTATCCACGAATTGCTGTACATATTCACGGATCTCTGCATATTATGCACCAAGATTGTGTGGAATAAATCAATCAATCCATTAGATAAAAGCGTCGTTTGCTCCAAATTAATTTCAGATTCAAAACTGTGCCTTTTAATTGTCAATTAATTCTGAAAATTTGTAATCAGCGTATAACACGCTGTTACTACTCGAAACTTCGTCCCGGACAGCACACATATCCAAAATCGGGACACAAGACGTCTTGAAGACATCTAAGACATCTTTAAGACGTCTTATGTCCCGATTTTGGACATGGTCCTGTCTAGGATCTTTCGCCGTCGAGATATACGCGCGCGAGAAAGCGATTCGACGCTCTCTCTCTCTCTCGCGCGGAGTTTCGAATTACGCGCCGCAAGGATGGCCGCGCGCGCGGTCGTCCGCACCGTCGCAACGTATCGATCGGAGGCACGGGGCACGGGTGCATGCCGCAATACGGCGCGTTTGTTTGTCCCCGAGGATCGATCGACGCCCCGACCGGGACGACGACGATGACCGCGCGCGGGCCGCGGAGTCATATGTCACTTACCAGTAGCAGCTGGTGTTGACGCAGTCGGACGCCTTCGTGAAGAGCGGCACCAGGGGCTTCGCGTTCCCGGTCACGCGAGGTTCCACGGCCATCTCCTGCGTGTTCTGCGGACCTTCCTGCCGGACGCGACGCGACACGCGAGAGAAAACGCGGACCGAGAGGACCGAGCGGGAACACGCGCGCGTTAAGCAAACCGCGTCGGGCGTCCCGCGTACCTCATAACGAAACGTCAAACGATCTCGCGTTACCTCGAGCTCCTCGTGTCCTCGTTCTTAGCCGCGACGCGCACACCCGAGCGGTCGGAGCATTGTTTGACTACTGCACCTCGGCGCCCTCGGTGGCTCGCTCGAGCCAGCGTCCCCAGATCGAGTGAGAGAACCCCACACCGCGCGCCGCGCGGCGCTCTCGGCGTCTGCTCGGCGACCTATCCGGAGCGGGGAGCCTGCGCGGCATGATCCGCCTTGGATCGGGGCGATTTTGATATCGAGTTAATTTAACCCTTAACTGGCAATGTGGGGTATTAAACGCCCCAGCCTGGTTCAGCTCTAATTTAAGCCCCCTTATAGTACGAAAATGGTACTGAAAAATGGAAGAGTTAAAATATGAGTTATAAATTTTTGAGAATAGTCATTTTTTCGTTTTCTTTTACGTTCTCCAATTTTTTTCATACTTATAATATTACATTTTATGAAAATAATCTATGACATTTGTTAAAACAACGTTCGAAAACTATCTTGGAATTTTTTTAAGTAAAAAAAATCAATATAGCTTTTCCTCGCAGCAAGCATTTTAGTGGTGGGGTCTGAAACGGCCCCAGTGTGCCAGCTAAGGGTTAAATGCGACGCAGGGTGTTCTCCAGCATGTAAATTTGCTCGGCGAAACCAAATATTTCGGAGAGTTTTTTCACAGAAGGCAGAATGAGGATGTTTCAATTTCAATGTTTTTTTTAACGCCTTTTGGTATTTTTCGTAACAGCACCGTTTTCAGTGTTTTCACGGCGAAATATGCACGCGACTGAAAAAACAGCGCGATTATTGCGCACACATGTGTGGATCTTTCCCTCGATTTGAAAACATTGCGCCGATGCACCTGCAATATGCGAGAACACGCGAGAATAAACACGTGAGATGCAGCGCGTTGTTGTTTTTACACTCGCGTGTAGAATTGTTATCGACGCGGATGACAAATAAATTCGATGAAAACGATGAAGTAAAAAATAAAAATCTCCTCGCGCTAGCTTCGTTTATATTTCTCGTGTTTTTACTGTTACATTTTTTTAAACGCATGACCATCTTTTCATTCATGAATAAATTAAGAGCAGCAGAAATGGCCTTGTTAACTGAAATAAAAATTATAATATCTAATCGCGCTCGCCAACGCGAACAGCTTATTTTGCATAAAACGTTTGCCTATCTACTATAACCTTTGTTTTATTCAGAGCACGTCAAAACTATCACATGTTGATAACAATGATAAAACCTTGGACTGCGGATATCACATGACTATATCGCGCGTATATAAGCTTTGTCACGTACGTCATACATGCTTTTTTCCAGTGTTTTCCACGGTTTTCGCGAGACGCAATCGCGTTTGCACATCTTCCGTTCCGTACACGCTAAAATCAGACAACAACGTAGATAACGATCGCAACGATGGCTATAAATCCTGCAAAAGCTATACTCCAGCATGGGAAGACCGCGTTATTCATATGCGACGTTCAGGAAAAATTCGCGAAGGCTATATTCCAATTCGACAGGATAGTTCAAAACTCAACGAAACTGGTAAATCTATCATTACACACACTCTACATTACTTAACATTACGATTTACGTTATATGAGAAACATAAGGGTTAGGTTATGTTATTTCTCATAATCACACAATGGGTCTGTTTTCTATTGCTCAACTGGCTGCGCTATAAGTTCAGAGTTTATCTTTTTCCTTCCAATGTGGAGTAAAAGAAAGATAAGCTCCGAAGTGACTAGTGCAGCCAGTTCAGCAATAGAGAACAGACCCATAATCATTCACTTTTGAACTGGCATTGTTGCACCAATGTATTGTCGTAATATAAAATGCGATTGTTTGCAGATCAACGCTCTGAAAATTATGAATGTGCCCATGCTGGTTTCCGAGCAGAATCCGAAGTCTTTGGGGAAGACTATACCCGAGTTTGATATCTCTGGAGCCAAGGGACCTTTTGCGAAGATGCAATTTAGCATGTGTACTCCTGAAGTAGATACAGACTTCTCTTGTTCCTCCTCTACAAATTCTATTAATGTTAGATATATTAATGTGGGTTCATTTCCTTCAGATCAATAAGGAGCTTGTGACACTTTGCGATGGACAAAGACCAGAGTCCATTATACTCATAGGCGTCGAAACGCATGTCTGTGTAGAAAATACAGCTGTCGATTTGAGGCGACACGGCTACGAGGTTCATACGGTGGCAGACTGTTGTTCGTCGCGTACTCAAGAAGATAGATTACTAGCTTTGAAGGTACATTAAACGATTATCCACGTCTATCAGGCTCACTGTGCGTTGTCCTCCGTCGTATCTATCGGCTAAATATTTTTTTTTCACAGAGAATGCGAGACATAGGATGTCACATAACTACTTCTGAGAATGTTATATTCAAGATTGTAAGGGACGCAAGTCATGAACAATTCAAAAATTTACTGGCTCTCATCAAAACACCGACTTTGTACACAGGGCTAGCTCCTGTCTCCAAGATTTGAGTGCTCTTAAAGAATTATTTTTACATTTTTTCTATGTGTACATATGTTTATACCAATGGGATATATATGCTACAGTCGTAAACGGTTCTAAGAAATAAAGAGGCTATATTCTATCAAAATATCGATGCATTTTATTCGTGTAGAATATAAAAAAGGCTTAATGTTTAATAAGTAAATCAAATAAGTCTTTGTAAGTGAAATAATTCAGGTTTATCGTGAAATCTTTACTTCATGCCGGTTGAGCCAAATCCGTCTGCGCCTCTATTCGTGTCGTTTAAGGTATCTACTTCTTCTATCTTGGGATATGTAATCTTTTCACATATTAATTGAGCTATGCGATCACCAGGTGCCACTTCGAAATCCTCATTACTGTGGTTGAATAGTACTACGCCAACATTGCCACTGTTTAAAAAGAAGAAAAATTAAGAAAATGACTTATCTTGGCATTTTGATAAAGTCTCTATAGAAACAATACGTACCGATAATCCGCATCTATTACGCCCGCGCCAACATCTATGTGATTTTTCAATGCTAAACCAGATCGTGGTGCAATTCTGCCATAGGTACCAAAAGGAACTTCTACTTGCAAATCAGTCTTGACTAATTCCTTGCCACGGGCTGGTACAATGTACTTGTACGCGCTGTATCACACAAAAAAGAGAAACATATCTTAGAAACTTATGTAATCCTCTTCTTCAAACTTTAAATCATTATAATGGCAGGCAGAGAAATATTGCGGTACTCAACATTACATTAATTATCATTATCGAAGGTTGATTCCCTTGCTTTCTCTAGACTCAGGTTACTCAACCATTTATCGAAGTTACTTATATGTTAAGCCCAATCTACAATAGCCGTAAAAGTATGCGTTAAGACGTAAGCAGTAAAAATTGACCAACTACAGTCGATCATTCTTGGATTGTAAAAAAATCCCATTAGTCATATAGCTTACTGCTTACGTCTTGACGCATACTTTTACGGCTATTGTAGAATGGGCTTAATATTCTAAATATTTGTAACTGATCCAGTAATTGTGGATCGATGACACTCTCTTATCATGCTACTAACAGCTATACTGGCACTTATTGTTAGTAGGACAGAGCAGGAAAGTCAATGGATGGGAGCGTGTCGTTTGGCAGACAATGTATACCTTCGTAGATCGTAGCCCGCCGCATATTCCGAGCCCTTCGTCGGCGGAAACGCCTTCTCCGACAGCTTCGCGAATTTCAGCACGGTTCCTGACATGACGAGATCGTTTAATCTTTCACAAATTCCTCGCAATTCGAGCCGACACACGAGCGCCTAACAATGCCACGCTTTGCCACGCTTATCCGCCGGTTTGCCGCCAAAACGAGGTGGCGGCGAAACAGCTGCATCCGCTTACCGCTATTCATCTTATCGTCTCGCGTACCTTTTGTAAAATAAATCAGCCTGCGAGACACAATTAGCTCGCAAGGCTAAGAAAAAAAAACGTGACATTATTTTTGGCAATCGCGGTCGCTGGGGGCAACGTGATAATGAAATCAGTATTGCAGCCGTTGTTTATACCGCGAAATTCAAACACGCAGTTTTTTAATAAAACGAGAGACAGAAACGAAACGCTGTTCTTAATGACTCTTGATAGTCGACTTGGGCTGCGGTCCACTTGACGATACAAATTTTTTGGAGCGTCCTTCTTTTCCTTCTTTCTTCATTGAAAGAAAAGAGAAGAGGAATGCTTCGAAGCATTTGTAGCGTCAAGTGGACCGCAGCCTACTAAACTATATTTTTTATCTGTGATAATGAGAGTCCTTCTCGTTCCTTTGATCGAGGCTTACGATAATGAGAAAAAAAAACGGTTCCAACACGATCGGAATTCAATGAACAATAATATCTGTACCCGTCTATATGGAGACACGTGCTCATAGAGAACAGCAGTATAATTAGCTACAAAATTGCGCAGTTATTTATCGCAGCTATAGAGAGTGCAGGTTAATATATCGGCGACCGACCTCTCACGCGGCTGCATAAAAGTCGGCATGCACAGATCGTCATCGCTCGCACGTGTGAAACGTCATGAAGGCGAAACGCATGCCGGTGCATCTGATACGTTCGGAGAAAAACTGCTTTTCCTTTTCCCCGTACGCGATGCGAGCGTGAGACGTGAGACTCGCACACGTGATCGATAGCCGCGCGCATGTGCATTATGTGTGGGCCGATCGCCGATTGCTGTTATCAGCGATCATACCGATAGCGATTGGCAAATGATGACTCGTCGCGAACGAGAGGTTCACCCCAAGTCCAGCCGTTTGCACGATCGTGAAAAAAATCGATAACGTTCGTTCGTGATGACGGAGCTGCGCCGTCAAAATAACCTCGATTTAAATCTCGATTACATTTCGCAGATGGTATTGCAGCGATACTCGGAGCAAATATTAAAAATAATAAAAATTCGTGCTCTATTATAATTATAAGTAATTATCTTGCGTATATTATGAAATCTACAGTAAATTTCTTGGAAATTAAGAACGAGGAAATGAGAAATTTTTCTATAAACGTGGAATTTTATTTAAAAATTAATGAATGGGTATAATTATGTTTATAATTTTCAGAGCCTTGATTTGCAAATGACTAAGTTTTGTTATAGTATTATTTTGCTATAATAATAAATTGCATCGTTGAGAGGATTAGAATAATTTTGAACGAACTTAATATGGATATAGAATTAAACATTTTTTTGTTTGATATGTGAAAAGAAGAGTTAGCGATTATATAACGACGAATTACTAGAAATTTTACTGTGGACAAGTTGTGTACAAGTTAACTGCAGTTAACATATGCAAGTTAACACATGTTTAGCATTAAAGAGAAATTAAGATTATCGTCCTCGCTTTTGCCCCTGAATCGCCTTATTTTTAGAGCTGATTGAATGCTCCTCCGCACCTCGTCTTTTTTATCGGAGTATTTACAGTCAATGTGTTGCTGTTCACACGATATCGGTAAACGAATTACTGGGCATATATCCTGTCGTACGCGCCCTTAAGCGAGCTATGTCCGCGTTGTGCGTTAATTACACCTGATACATGCTCCATTTTTGCTGTGTGCTGACGGTTACGCGAGCCTCTCTTTGTCTCCGCGTGATGTAACTACGTTACTCGCTCGCAACCCGCAAGGAGCGAGTACATTCGATACGAACGTCAATGTCTAATATGCCACGAGGTCGGAAGCCGTTCCTTTCCTTTTTTTATGGAAAAATGGGGAGAGAGAGGGAAAGGGGGTAAAACTGTAATAAGATCGAAAATAACTTATTAAATGTACAAAGAGTACGCTTCGACATTGCCGACAAAGTCTGCTTGATCTGTCATACGGAAGTCGCCGAGCGTACGCCCGATCGATCATTGCAAAAAGAGAGCCTTGGGCCTTGGGTCGATGGAGACCCTCGAACTTAACATTTTATGTCTTTATAGTGCAATGTGATAAGGAAAATTATCGCGTTTATCGGCTTCTGGAAAAATTTTGCTCCGCTCGGTTTCATTTAGGGCGCTAAAAAGGTCGCGGGTTGCCCAGGCGGAGCCGGCACATGCTAATTGCATTTAAAATACGACTAGGACTGAGTTACTTAATTAATTTAAGAACAGCTACGATTCTTTGATCCGTCTACTCCGCAATATATACATTAGAGGAGCTAAAATTTTTGCATTTAGAACACTCTGAAAAACTCTAATTATAATAAAATACTACTTCATAAGTTAATTGCTAATTAAATAAAATTAATTAGGATTTCGCCGAAGTCATTCTGATCATACTTTATCGATTTTCAAAAGCTCGACAAATTTAGAGATCTTGATTAAGTTTTTTCATTAGCGAACTGGATCAAATAACATTGGACATATAAAATTACCCGATTCTCTATCGACAAACGTATGCGTAAATTCTGCTCTAACAGAAAAGCTGCAAGCTTATTGGCTAAAAACTGTGTGATAGCCAATCAATTTGCAGCCTTTCTGTTAGAGCAGAGTTTGCGCATACGTTTCTCGTTAGAGAATCGGGCTGATTAATTTAAAAGATAATTGCTTCGTATCCATTAATTAATTTTATATTCGAATTTATATTATTCTCTCTCGCGTGTGTAAAGTTTCTAGGTGGCACCACGAGTTATGACACGACGGTCGGACGCCCGGATGGTCGATGGAAGATACATGGCAATATTAGCATCTGATCTGTAATTGTGCTCGTTTCCCTCTCTCACTTCGGTTTCGGTGCACACAGTCTCAGCATAGTTAAAAAAAGAAACAAATCCCAAGACTCTCCTCCGAAGGTTTTTAACTTTACTGACCTTATTCTCTCGATCACGAATCTCAAGTTCGTGAATTGTTTGCAAACTTTCAATATGTCAAACAAACATAAGGGAAGCTTGTCAAGGGATTTGTTGACTAGGCGACTGGTATATTTATAACATGATAAACGATTGTGATATTTATGGTTGTGTTAAAATAATAAAGATGCAATAAACAGAATTGAGTGCTCCGTATTACATTTTGACGTGTCAAAATAATTAAGAGGTTAGTATGTTCAACAAAACTTTTTGATTTGTTAAGTTGATTACACACCGTATGACTTAGCTTTTGTTATAAGTGATTTGTTATACATTGCTTTTTAACGTGCAAAACTTCTTTATTAAATATATCATCATTTTACGTAATGTATAGTTATGAACTTGCCTACTTGTTCTAAATTGGTTTCAAATGCTCTTGATATCAATTTATTGCTTATATTTTGAAACTGATGTATAGTTGCTTTCAGTATAGCGTTTATGTAACTTAAATATAGTGTTTTACATAAAAAATATAGTTGATCGCTTGAGTTTATTTGTCTAGTAGCTATTGTCTAAGCTTTATATCATTTTGACTTGTTTATTTGAAGTGTGCATGGTTTTGTTTAGTTTTGTCCGAGTTAAAAATGTCCAATTCAGAGGCTGGTGTGGGATGCATTAGTGAGGTAACACTCGCAATTAGCAAAGCAAGAAGTTCTCAGGCAGGCACCGTGAGAGTTCTTGATAGCCCCGACTCCAATGGATCTGGCCATTCAAATTCATTTACCGTACAGCGATTTAATTACACTAATGATAACAATACCAATTCGGATATTCTTCAGTCACCCCTTACCAGCGATGACTTGAGAATACCTATTGTTGGTTATGAAATCATGGAGGAAAGAGCTAGATTTACAGTTAGTTAATTTTATATCAACGATTCTATAGTCCTACTACTATATCATATTAAAGTCTATTAATATTCTTAATATATATTTCTTGTTAATATAAATATAAGTATTTTGCACATGTAGTAATGTATGCTTTTATTACTTTTAATGGTATAAAACTTTAAAAATACATAATGATTAATGATAAAGGTATGATGCAGTAATATTATTTAAAATACAAAGTTAAGAAAAAACTGTTTTATTTGTGTTGTATTTCAAAGTATTTTAAAGACAGATTTTTTTCTCTGTTTTTGATACCCAGGTCTACAAACTTCGAGTTGAATTGAAAAATGGTGATTGCTGGTTTGTGTTCCGGAGGTACACGGACTTTGTTCGATTACTAGCTCAATTGAAGAGGCAAAAAGTTCCTATTGCTCATTTGGCATTACCGAGAAAGAAATGGCTTGGTGACAATTTTGCTCCAAGTTTTTTAGAAGAAAGGATATGTGGCCTTCAGACATTTGTTAATGGCATATTGAGTAGCCCGCTTCTCATAGGCGTCTCATGTGTAAGAGAATTCTTTTGTTTGGATGAGCCTCCCGTTTTATCTGATACAGCAGAGGAATCTAGAGTGAGTCATAATCATATTTATAGAGTCATAGATCATATTTATAGATCTCAATACAATTCCTATATGTTAATTTGCTTAACAATTTAAATATTTAATCTTTTCAGGCAATATTTGAAGCACTGGAAGATACGATATATAATTTGAGACAACAATTAAGAGAACGCGATGCGGCACTTTCATCTGAAAAGACTATATGTAATGAATTCCGGAAAAAGCTTCATCAGATATTAAGGTAAGCACTAAAATGTAAATATTTCTATTTTTTCAAGTAAAATATCATATCAATTAACAACGAAAGAGCATCGAGCCGTAACTAGGTGTTAATGTTAATGTATTCACATATAATTTAAATTAAATGTTTTGGTCAACATATTTTAATTTAAATTATATGTGAATACATTAACATTAACACCTAGTTACAGCTCGATGCTCTTTCGTTGTTAATTGATTTTTAATCCTGTGAGCCTTTACTTTTATAAAATATCATATTTTGAACTGTTTCAGTGAAAGACAAACCTGTTCAAAATGTGGTGCAACTCAATAGTAATTTTATATATAGACTGGATCATAATATTTTATAAGAGATAATATTGGATAAGATCTGATAGAGTTAATCTGTACAAATTTTAAATCAATACTGTTATAAAAAAATTCTAGATGATATAGAAAATATTTTTTATATATAAGAACTTATTTTACAAATGGGATATATTTTTAGGGATGATATTTTTTGCATATTATTAATTACAACAGCAGAATTTTATCAATATTACAGTAAGCTATATATAAAATTTTATTCACAAATTTTTGCATTTGACTATATATTTGATACAATGATTGATATTACTTATTCAAATAAATTACAAATAATTGTTTATATGGATATGTCTTACATCTTTAAACACATATATATGTATATAAATTTATATTTACAACTTATCTATTAAAAATTGCTTTTATGTTGAAGATATAAGATACTGATCAAATGAGTGTATCTGCCTCCATTTTCGAGGAAAAGATGTATGAATCTCATATGTATTGTCAATTTAATTTTTTGTCATATTTATACGACTGAATGAAATGTTTAGCGGGCTGAACATCAGATCATAATAATTTTCTGCATTTTTTTCATTATGGCGAACTAAAACTTTGTTCACCCGATTGCACAAAAAATGAATTCAGTAACATTTGTATGAGTAATATCTTTGATATATTTGATGAAATCATGCATTCTGTAAATTTTATATCTATACATTTATCTTATTCTATTCATATAAAATTATCGTCAACTGTATAAAAGTTTGAATAATTTTACTGTATATTATAAACTGTTGAAAAAATGTTATAAAAAAGCGTAAGTAAGATATTAATTAAAATTTAATGTTTATGAAATACTATTTTAAATATAGCAAAATATTGTTAGATATAATAAATATCTGACATTGTAAATAAAATAAAGTGTATTGCAATATGCGTTATTTTTTCGTCTTAATATTTATTATATCTAAAATATCAAAAAAGTAATTTAATAGTAAAATATTGTAATATTGCATTATTGCAATATACAAACTATTATTTTTTCTAACTGTTTGCGTGTTGTGTTACTCTCATACATCTCGATATTTTCTATGTATGTACAATACTAATCACACACTACACACATATATGCACACACACTCTTAAAAGATAAAATAATATATATATATATATAAATCTATATACAGAAATTCTTCAATTTCTTTATATGATTAAGGCAATTCTTTTATGCTTAATACAAGAATTAAATTTTCAAGTTATTTCAATAATAAAAATGAGTAATTATGTGTGTGCATAGCCACATACACACACACACACATACTACGTTTACGCGAGCATTACTTCTGCAGTAACTTACGATAATTCACATTTATGCGGAGTAAATTATTGTAAGTTACTATACAAAATCCCGTTTTCGCGAAAGAATTATCATAAGTTACTATACAGAGGTAACGCTCGCGTAAACGTAGTATTATACATATATATACACATAATAATAAACTCAAAATTTTCGGTCAGTCTTCCTTTTCATCTGGAGCGACAATTAGACATAACGCTTGCATGAAGTATGTCAGTTTAGCTGAAAAGAGGCAAAAACATAAATTTTATTTTGTTATAAGTAAAGCAAATTATATTTTATAGTGTCAATGATAAATAAATCTTTTATATAAGAGACTTCTATATATTTTTTCAATTGGTTACACTCACCTGATAAAGTATTCCTTATCTTCTTGTACACAAATACATGGTAAACGACAATACCGCACAAGATAAATGCAAGTGCGAAAAGATATTTTAACGATGGTTCGTAAACTATCGGGAGCACCGAGAGGAAGATGGAAATGATCAACACCATCCAAGGTATCACGATAGGTACGGTGTACGGTCTAGGAGCGTCCGGTTTGGTCCGTCGCATAATTATCAGCGATATCATCGCTAGTCCGTAGAACACCCACATGAGGAAACTGGCGAACTCGATCAGGGCGATTATGTCGCCTAGCAGGAGGCACGCTAGCGAGAGTATGCCCTGAAAAACTACCGCCGCGGCCGGTGTCATCTTCTCCATGTGCACATAACTGAAGACTCGTGGTACATGGCCCTCCCTGCCAGCGACGAAGCACAGTCTGGACACGCTGAATTGAACGCTAAGGGCGCATCCGAAGGTCGACAACGCTACACCGAGCGGTATCGTGAAGCCCATCCAAGACGGCAGGACTCGGTCCGCCCAAAGAACCGCCACCGCCGGTGCGCTCTTCATCTCCGACATCGTCAGCGCTGCCATGTACATCAGGTTCATGGATACATATAGAACGGTGATGGTGGGTACCGCGATGAGGGTGCTCCGTAAGATATTGACTTCAGGTTTCTGGATCTCTTCGGTAACGATCGCGGCCGAGGTCCATCCGTCGTATGCCCAGAGACCGCTGTAGAAGGCCAGGGCAATATTGCCGGCTGACGTGGTGGTGCCACGAAAAGGATTATTAAGGAGTTCCACCTGACCTGAGCCTAGCCACCATATCCCACCGCCGATCACCACCATACAGGCGACCACTTTGCACACGGTGAACACGTTCTGTACTTTTACGTAGAGCTTGACGCTGACGAGATTGATGTACGTTATCAAACCCAACGCTACGATCGCTATGAGCTTCTTCAGTGTCATCATGGAATCGCTGGGTAGATTGCAAAGGTATCCGGAAAACGGTTGCACGCTGTACTCCGCGAAAGTCAATATGATTACTGCCACTTCCGCTGGCCGTAGCAGCATCACGTAGATCCAGGAACAGGTGAACGCCGGTATCTGACCGGCATAATGGTGTAATGGCCCGAAGGCTTCAATGAAGTACGCATATTCGGCACCGGAACGTGGTACCACGGTACTCAACTCGGCGAAGGCCAACGCACCCAGCAGGGACAGCACGCCGCAGCTGATCCAAACGATCAAGCAAAATCCCACAGATCCTGATCGCTCAAAAGCGCTGGTTGGTGACACGAAAATGCCAGAACCTGGACAATAGAGGTAACAAGATTGCAGATTAATAAAGTAATTCAGTAGTATTCGGTGGAGTCAGTAGAGTCACGACAGTAGCTGGCTAATGCCTCATGACGTGGATGACCGCTTAATCTCGATTAACCTTTCCGACGTTTTTAGTCGTATATAATTATTATATTGATAGATAAAATATTGGTTGACGGACTATTACTCTGTTGACCATTGAGAGAGCATTTAGATCATTTGTAGGCTGCGTGACGTAGTTTTCCTTTATTACATATTAATGAATTATAAAAAATTGTTATTATTAAGATTTTAACACGAGCAGGCTGTGATGTTAAGTTTTCCTTTATTACGTATTGATAAATTATAAATTTTTATTATTAGGATTTTAACATGTGCAGGTTGCATGATGTTAAGTTCTTTTATTATCTATTGATAAATTGTTAAGAATTTTTATTGGGATCTTAAAATCGAAATAATCGGGATGAAATGTTCGACAAACATGATGTTATTTCATTGTGTTACTGCGTTGGTTTATATCGGGTAATATAATTTGATCGTATAAGATACAATATCACAGTAATTAATACTCTCTTGAACTGTGAATTCTTTGGAGATTCTAAAGCAGATAAAGGATAAGATCTGTCTGTCGAGAGATAACACACTCGAAGAATTTGAAACTTTTTACTAAACTTTCGAGTGATTATATCACGAAAATAAACGTTCTAGTAGTTTAGAAATATTTAGCTCGAATTTAAAATCTAATCGCTCAATATTTTATCTATGCAACTGTTGACTTGTATATATATATATACGCACATATAAAATTCTTTATTTCGTACGATATAACTTTTTTATTGACTTAAAAGAACATTATTAATCTTATATTTTTATTTTATCTATGCAACTGTTGACTTGTACGCACACATAAAATTCTTTATTTCGTGATATAACTTTTTTATTGACTTAAAAAAACATTATTAATCTTATATTTTTATTTTTGTAACACCCGGTATCTAAGACCGCGTGAGAAAGCATTCCGGACACTGTCAATCAACTGTTAAAATACAAGAGCTTTAATGTATAAAGCGGTATCTTATTTGGGTCTATACAATTATGTAATTACTGTTAACTGCTTTTAAATTGTTGTCTTGCACTAAAGGCTATACCATCACAGTTCTGAGAATGTCATAATTTATGATTGTTACTTATTGTGTACGATCGTTCTAATGAAATATTGATAAATGCTTTTGCGATTATACGTTATCTAAAAGCATATGTAACTTTCGTGATACACATACATCTCGCTACTTTATGACGAGTGATGGTCAAAACAAAAACGCAATAACAAGAATATATATTATTGGCACGAGAAAAAGCCGGGCAATGACTTTCTTTGTGTCTAAAAATGCGTTGCTTTAAATTCAAAATTAACGATCACGAAACATAAAATCAAAACTAATTGACGAATATTCTCCGCGAAATTGAGTTTTCCCTTAATTATCCTCAAAATTAGAAAACTTTCTGCAAGCATATGTAACTTTCATGATGTACAGATATACATACATCTCGCCGCTTTATGAGTGGTGGTCAAAATAAAAGCGCAATAACAGAAGGCTATTTTATTGGCATGAGAAAAAGTCGGGCAGTGACTTTCTTTGCTTCTAATGAAGCGTTGATTTAAATTCGGAGCTTACGAAGAGAATTAAAACGAATTGATGAACATATTTATTCTCTGCGAAATCGAGTTCTTCTTTAATTTCCAAAATCAGGAAACCATTATCGCGTTTTAGGTTCTATTTTATTGCGTGGTTACTATTCTACTTTACTATTTAGTATTCTAAATGTTTATGACATTTTTTTCAGTGAGAGTAAATAAATTCTCTAATTTCTTTTATAGAATGCATTAATTTGGATATAATGTTACAATTTTTAATCAGGTTGAAAAAAGAGGGGACAGAACAGAAATAGAATAATATTCGAAATTTTTGGAACACATTCTTATTATGTAATTTTATCACGCTGAGGAACATCTGAAGAATGAATAATTTCATGACGTATATTGGAATTATTTTTATCACGTAATTACTTTCGATACTTTTTAATTTGCTCTTGACACAGATGTTTTTCAGTTCAGTGGAAAATCGAATTTATATCTTTTACGTAAATTTTTTTTACTTACGTTCGAACAAATGTGATTACATATTAATATACTACTTAATATACTATGCAGTTTAGTTCAACGATTAATTATTCATTGTATCGCCGAACAATGCCGAATGAAAATAATTTTCGTGACTTGCAGCAAAGAGCGCTGCATTGTGCCGAATCTTTTTTTAGCACGATGCAGTAGCGGATTTGAACGAGATCGCCTTCTTTGTGTCGCATTACGGTTTATCGCTCGAAGCATGATCGCAAACGGGAGTGTCAGAGATCGGGAATCCGCAAATAAAAATAAAATGTGTCATGGATTTCCACTTTTATCATTTAGACGCGTTGCAATCTGTGTTGCAGTTCCACAATCTCGATTATTAACTCGCGGAATATCGTGGCACGAGAACATGATACGAGCACGCGGGAACAAAAACGTGTGCACGTGTACAGTACACGATGTTTAATTTACATATTATTAAATGGCAGACGCGAGATAAATACTGATTAAGTTCTAATCGTGCTTGTAGACGACGATTGCATTCACGATTCGCATATTCGCGAAAGGGTAGATTCTTATGTCCATTTCGACCAATGCAGATTAACTTTAATCTCGGTTTAACTTACTTTTTATCTTTTTCTAGTTCTAAGAATTAGACAAAAGGTAAACAAATAAAAGGTAAGTTAAATCAAGATTGAAGTTAATTTGCATATGTAGAAATTAGTCAATAATCGTGCCTTACCTATCATCACCGCCAGAATGATGCTGACCGCGCTGAAGAGCCCCAGCTCTCTCTTCAGCTCGACTTTTCCGACCGTTTGCTCCTCGTGTGCCATTTTTTTTTCCGTATGTCGCGAACGAGACGAGAAACGAGAGCGTGGAGCACGTTTCACCGTTCCACCGACACTGTCAACAGTGATTCAAAATTCAATGACACATCGCATGGACTGGCGGGCTCTCCGTTTGATGGTAGTGGCGGAGGGCGGAGGCGGCGCGCGGTGGCGGTTTTTATCTTCTCTCCTCTGGACGGCAACCGCGAGCTCGTCGTCGGCGCTCCGCGCACGATGGTAGCGGGCTCGACCACGCGACTGAAGCTATTGGAAGGGTTTTATCACTGCCAGAGCCTCAAATCGACACTGTTAATGGATCAGCTTGTCGTTTAATTCTTTTTTTCTTCGTGAGCACTGACGCTGATAAGGAGAGACACTCATCTTCGCCGCAGACGGCTCGCTATCTTTCTTGATTGTCGGTCACCGCGGGTTAGAGGATGAGCGAATAAACGAATCTCGAGAAATCAGCATTGTACAACGTTAAACGCCGAATTGTGAGATTTGCCGTCTGACAATTATCAGCACAATTGGCAATTATCGCTCACGTGAATAAACCGAACTATGTTGTTAAACGGTTTGTTTGCCCGAATTTTACGAGCTTGTTCCGCTCGGGTAAATTGGAAAACATCTAATCTAAGTCGTCAGCAAGGTTCTATCAGTGTACAACCGATAGCATTGCAACCGAGTGACAAATAGATAAGAGCAATTTAATTTTGTCTTTTTGGTATTCCAGGATGGAATATTTATAATTGTATCGCTCCACGACACGATAGTTGCCATTTTTGGTAAATTGGACTTGGTACCGATTGTCATTAAGGTCACATAGATCTGCGATGACTATATGTTTTACTTGAAACTATGTCGATAGATAAAGTATAAATATGCAGTAATTTTATATATAATATAACAATAAAAAATTCCGAATAAGAGTAAATATTTTTTTTATATTTATGAAAAAAGAAATAGCTAATAGAACAATAACTGTTGCTTTAAAGGTTGATTATTCCTTGGGAAGAATGAGCTGATTCTTTATCTTTCCAAAAAGACTGCCGACTTACAGGTGTTCAACGTAGTGCCAAATATAGATAATGTTTCACACAATTTTGCATAACATAGCATTTCGAAATGACTTCGAAATATCTTTTTGTCGACTGAAGCAAAAATGACAAGCAAAGTATGTCACATACCCTGAACAAAGGACTTTCATACTTTAAACATATTAATCGGATTGATTTTTAATTGAGAATTTAATTGTGTCAAGCCGTTTCGTATTGAAAGCAAATATAAATACGCTGTTACTATATAAGTGTATACATTTTTGACGATATAAACTTAAAAGGAAATGTACTCACAACGTGTTAGTAAAATTGGGGATTTAATTATTGATTTTTTAAAAACTATATTTTTATAAATTTTAATACTCTGGATGAAAATTGTGGTAACCACTGAGCAAAGCGGAATTATACAGAAAGAATGATGGGGGTAATATACGGAGATTACTTCATATCATTACTTGAAGCTACCATTATATTTTAAGTGAATAATCGTTTTGTCCGTTAACACTCTTGCTACATCAGCTATATAATGTACATAGAGTTATAATCTTATCTTTATAACATTTTTATTTTATGTGTTACACAATCTTGTCAACGTGACGGAATTACGTTCTACAAATGTTATTTTTTCTGTCTTAACGAATTCAATTCCGGTAGAAATATACTTGATTTGAGATAATTTGATTAAAATCTAATCAAACTGAATCTTGATATATACGAGAATACGAGAGATATTAATATTTCGATTGGCGAAACGAGTTACTTAATTGTGTCGCATATATTTGATAGCGATAATTTAGTCCTGACATAATTCTTGCATTCTTTAATAAAAGAGAAAAGATTTACTAAAATTATTTTAACAATTAGTTCTCTTTGCATTATCTACTTTACTCAATATCGACACAAATTAAATATCACAAATTAAACCAGAAATTAAGGCGAACAAATAAGTTATCCGTAAGATTTTAACTTAATAAGTTAATTTATTATAATAACACAAATATATTAATTTAATTAATAATTAACTGAAACACACAATATTAATGTGAAAACGCACTTTTGATTTTTGCAATGTTATTACAAAATAAAAGATAATTCTTGCTGTATTTAAATTTGTATTTTAATTATTGAACAATAATTCCTGATAGGCTGATGTCTAAGTTGGGACAAAATCAAAAGCACTTCTCATTGGCTTATCCAAGAAATGTGTGTCAGCCATAATGCCCGGTCTACAATGGATGTCGGAAGTCGGAGTCGTAAGAAATTGACCAATCACAGTTCATTATTCTTCGACCGCAAGGAGAATAATAGATTGTGATTGGTTAATTTCTTACGACTCCGACTTCCGACATCCATTGTAGACCGGGCCTAAGCCATGAGCGTCACGATCTCGGATGAGTCGGATCAGAGTCGGATGTAGTGATACTAGTGTCAGTACCACGGTCTTGTCAATACTGTCAGTTTTTTTGTTCTGCTCCTTTTAGGTTAGGAGCGTTAACGCCTTCAACCCTCCAGGTACTGTCTGTACTGTCAGTTTAGTTAGGTGAGGTTAGATCATCATATCGACACGTGCAACGTTGTGTTCGAATACGCTAGAGATCTGTAGATTTGTACAAGCGTATGTATCTCCGTTTATTGTAGATTCGAATGAATCGAGAATGAATGATGCCAAAAGGAGTTTGCCGAACGAGGAGGAGAACGAATTCTATTTCGAATCCGATCACCTGGCACTGAAGGGCAACAAGGATTACAGTGCCTTCCTGAAAACGATAGTTATTCTTGAGGCTCAGAGAGTTCAAGCCATAGAAGATCTGGACAAGCTTATGTCGGTGCGTGCCGAGGCGCTGAAGGATCCGATATCGTTCGTGGCACAGCTGCAAAACGGTGATCTTCCAGAGCTACCTGGTCCGCAGAAGATCGCTGAGATTCCCTACATCGATTGGTCGCGATACAACGTTTCAGTGCCGGACGTACGGATGAGGCCGCAAACTCGACATGGACACGTGTTGCCTCAAATGCAAACAAAAACCGAACAGGAAAATGGGAAGGTATGTATCGACGTTACGTACATTTGAAAAGAAACCCCTGTATTTAATTGTCTCTTTTCACAGATTTTGGTCAGAGGTCGTGCCTTCGATGAGAGTAAGCCCGAGACTTTCAATCAATTGTGGACAGTGGAGGAGCAAAGGCGACTCGAAGAACTCTTAATTGTGTATCCACCAGAAGAAATAGAAATGAGACGTTGGACCAAGATAGCGAATGCATTAGGTATGTTAATAACATATATTGCTTTGCAAGTGAGATGTTTATAACTGGCTTATTTTTGTAGGAAATCGTACGCCTAAGCAAGTATCCAGTAGAGTTCAGAAGTACTTCATTAAGCTCTTAAGAGCAGGTTTACCCATACCAGGCAGAGGACCTAAGTTAAAGCTGGACGTCAAGAGAAGTTTAACTCATAAACAGCGTAACAATCATTTCTTATTTAAACGCTCGACGTTCTTTCCACATCAAGATATTTCCTTTAATTCGTCAGATGAGATTAGGGAACAGCCTGTAGCAGAGGAATCTGTAAGCACTGTAAATTATTGTTTTATATAAAGTGAGATATTGAAAAGTTGTTAATATTATTATTCTTTCCAGGAGGATGATACACTAAACGGAGGAAGTGATGATAATCCCGAGTTAAGGCAGATACATTTATTGCGCCAAGTAAAGACTGAAAAGGAACAGGACTCTCCTGCATACAAACATATTGGATACAAAGTACTATTCTTTTTATACAGCTATTGTACATAGAGAGAACTATCGCTCATCAATGATATTTTTTTCTACAGTGTACAGTGTGTGGTGAGGAACCTTTAAAGGGTACCAGATGGCATTGTGCAGAATGTCTTGGTGGAATTGATTTATGTGGTAATTGCGCACTAGCACAATTGGAAGCAGAAAATCCCTCACACGATCCATCCCATAGGTTAATTCCCATAAAACCACTACTGTGTACTAGAAGTTATGATATAGATTATCTTCCACAAAATTTTAATGATTCTTCCTACAATTATCTCGATCCAAATTTCCTGCCCGGATAACCCGAATAAATAAATTTATTCCAAATGAAATACATTGTACATATAACAAATAATTTATTAAATAATGTTCATACAGTGGTGGATTCAGAGTTAGTAGTTGCATATTTTAGACGAATTTTCGCCTGAAATTGATTGAATGTACCATTTTTTATACTATCACGAATGACACTGAAGAACTGAAGATAATGATGGATATTGTGTCTGAAACCACAACTAATTGTTAATATATATGTGCGAGATTGATTAATTCAATATATAAATACGTACATCATTAAAAGTACTAAACCAAGCATTTCCTTGGTATGATGCAAATGATGGATATACGCTCTCGAATGATTTTGACACGCAAGACATTCGCATGTTTTACAAATAGGAGAAAAGTCGTCTGCATACCTAGAAAAAGAAAATATGCGAAACAGCATTATGTTTATACATTTATATATTTTTACATTATACATTTATTTGAAATACGAACGTTTCGTTTTTCACCTTACCTCTTTTCAGCTATTGACATTGCATATTGATTATTCTCAGCAGTGTCATGCTCACACATGAAAGTCAAAGCTTGTGACTGTTCGGTAATAACGTACGGATAGGACGAATCAAATACGTCTACTCCTAATTCGATGAGATCCAATACAGTAGCTGGGTTCCAACAACCCATTGACACTCTTATTTTATCGGTGGGCAATAAATTCTGTAAAATGTTTACAGCATATTGAAGTACTTTCAGTCGTGTAAGTTGTATAAATTTTTAAATTTGAAACTGGTACTTACGATGGTATGTCGTACTACTTGTTTAATTTGTTCTGATGAAATGTTCTGTACACTTGGTCCATTGTTATGTAGTCCATCTATTACAAATCCTGCCAAAGGCTTATCTTTTAGATAATCTATGGACTCTTCCCTAGCCTGTAAATTATAACCACCTTCCACTGGTCCTAGTATTCCCTTCGACTTCAAAGCATCCGAGCGCAAATGGATATCTAAACATTGTTCTAGTAAAGTTTTACTTCGACGCACCGCCTTCGACACTCTTTTCGCACTGCTATTAACATTTGTATCTCCGTCGCATAAAGCAACGTATAGATCTGGTTTGTAAGCTTGCACAAGTTCCATATATTTACTAGCCGAAACAACAGTTCTTCCTGTTCTGGACCAGACAGAAATGGAATCTAATTGCTGAAAGCCAGAGTTGGTGGTATACGCAGGATCGTGTATTGATAACAAATTTATATATTCCTGCAACAAAGTCCTTTGATAATTGACAATTTTGAAATTTCAATGCATATTGATAGTCCCATAATTTTGTTTCTGCCATACCTTCATACTAACAAAATCGGCAAAAGAAGTGTCCAACTCTTTAATAACATCTTTCATTAATATCGTTGAGGAAAGCGAGACAGATAACAGTTGTTCCTCCATTGTTACATTTTTAAAAATGTCTTTTGTTAAATGTGGTACACTGCCGCCCTAAAAATTATATTGATGTAAAAAAATAATTATTATTATAAGAGAGGAAGAATTATTCATCTCATACCTTTGTGTAAATAAGAAGTAATGGTGTTTCGAAAGAAACATTTGGTAATCTTTCAAATCCATTTAATGTACCAATTCGTGCAGCACAACGTGCTACAGAATCAGTGAAAAATTTCATTGTTTTACTACAATTTCTTATATGTTATCTTTCTCTCATTAATACAATTCTTTTGACTAAATAACAGCTGACGAATGCTATGTAACAAATATAAAAATTTATAAGTTTTCACTATAATGCATTTATGGATTAATTTAATGTATGTGTTTATAGTCTTTCATTTAATTTAATTAATGGAGCCAATTATTTAAAAAGGTATATTGTTATAGAAATTAATTTTTAAAATTGATGGACACACGACTTGAATATAACCTCAATACAATTTTCGAATTTTACGATGTAAATATTAAACATTCACACAGAACGAATTTATTAATTTTTTAAATAAATGATAGAGTAACGATAATAATTATCAAAATTTAAAATTAAAATTAAGAAAATTAGAGGCATCTACCACAGAGAAATCCGAAAGCAAGCATGCGGAGCAAGCCCACATTACCCGCGTTTTAATGGAAGTATAATGGAAAATGGAACCCGTCCACTGGGACCTCTATGTGCACTACTACTTTTACCGTATAATAGTCGTGTCCAGGAATATTTTCAACGGGTAACATGTTACATACACAATCTTCGAATTCGATTCTGTCCCGAAATACCGAAACAATTCGAGATACTATCATAAAAAGACCGACAATAATCGACCCGACAATCTTATATAGATTCGCGCGTTCGCGTAAATATTGAAATTTATTAGATATATATAGGTATAATACTAATCTCATATAATTTATTATTATCTCAGATTGTTTTATATATAAACACGTATAATAGATACGTAAAAAGGAAAAAGTAGTTTTGGCAATAGACGATGATATTATTGCGTCATAATGTGCATTTTATTTATGAAGCATTTTTACATTATAATAAATCATGAATTTAATTACTGTATAAAAACTAATTATTCAGATACATTTGTTAATAATCGAAAAATGTATATCTATCGTCGATAATATCGATATTCTTCATTTCGATATTCTTATCTCCGAGCTCCCCTTTATCCAGGTAGCAAAGTGACACGTCAAATGATGTCTTAATAATAATGTCTTATAAATGACGTCTCCCATACAGCACACTTGTCCAAAACTTATGTCCCAATTTTAGACATGGTGCTGTCAGCTGTCTGGGCTATGACGTCAATAAGATGTCTTTAGACGTCATCTTTGCTACTTGAGTAATATGTCATGATAATTTGTTCAGGGTTAATGATTTTAACAATCTCGTCGGTGCCCGAAATGATTTCCTCTTTCTATGAGAAACAAAAAATTAAAAAACAATATGTTTATTTAATTTCTTATGATTTTGATTGCATATACGGTCCCAGTTCACCGAATGTATTTTAATCATTTTAATAATTTAATAAAACACTAGAATTTTGAGCAAATATATATTTTGCACGGTTCATCTATTATTGATTAAAAACATTTATATCGCATTTGAAATACAAAAACACTGTTTTGTTGAAATATGTATACGCGACGAACATTCAATGCAATTATTTTGTCTCCTTATACATACCTACATCTCGTTAATTATCATATTCATCATCTACTTCTCATCTATTATATCATTAGTATAAGTGAATAATTTATGTTCACAATTATAGAAAATTATAGAAATTAATCATATATAAGTTTATCATGTACAATCTCAAAAGATGTTACTTTCTTAAGTATTTGTTGCTATATATATGGATAGTGAGATTAATTGGTTATTTCCGTGAATTTCTTATCGAGACCATGGAATATCATCAATTCTCAAGTGTATATTTTATAAACAGAGCTGTATTAAATTCTTAATTTTCTTTCGTTTTTATTTCCGCTATTATAATATCTAAACAGCATGTGCTGCATATCTCATCTAAACGCTATTACGTACACTGCTCTAATTATAATTTCAAACAAAGAAATAAAAAAAATCGACCCTAAAGAAAACTAATGAAAACTAAACTGCTGTGCACACAGTGAGTTCGATTTTTCACAGCAGGTATCCAATCACTTATGAGGTATTCACAGGTATTTTGACTATTTGGTATGGTAATAAATACGCGATGTTGCCAAACAAAGACAAATGGGTAAAGGTAGGAGTTAGAAGTGATTCTGTGCCCTTGTGTGAGCGACCAGTTTAGTTATATAGATTCATTATCACAAGTCATTTGAAAATAACGTGACTCTCTTAAAATGGATATTTT
>NW_020220522.1:0-1457 GCF_003070985.1 Temnothorax curvispinosus | reverse complement strand
AGAAATTGAGAATACCGCACGCCCCGGGCTGGATTAGGCGTGAGTATCACGTGCTCGCGGTGTGGACCGTACGGCGAGGCTTCGCGTTACGTTTCGAGAACTCCTATGTTGTGTGTATCGTGAGTTGGTGAGAAACCTTGAGTTGTATTTGCGTGTATCGTTTAGTTTATCAGAAACTTTATTTGGCGTACATCGTTTAGGTTGCGAGAAACCTTGAGTTATTGTGCGCGTATCGTTTATCTTGCGAGAAATTAGTTTACGTGTCTCGTTTATTTTGCGAGAAATTATTTTGCGTGTATCGTTGATTTTGCGAGAACTTATGTTGCGTGTATCGTTCATTTTGCGAGAATTTATTTTGCGTGTATTGTTCATTTTGCGAGAAATTATTTTGCGCGTATCGTTCATTTTGCGAGAACTTATTTTGCGTGTATTGTTCATTTTGCGAGAGATTATTTTGCGTGTATCGTTCAGTTGGCGAGAACTTATTTTGCGTGTATTGTTCCTTTTTCGAGAAATTATTTTGCGGGTATCGTTTATTTTGCGAGAAACTAATTTGTGTGCCTCCTTTACGGGGCGAGAAATGGTTGTGCGTGTAACGTTTCTTCCGCGAGAAATTACTGTGCGTGAATCGTTTATCGTTCTACGAGAAGCCCTTATTTTGGAGATATTGCTCCTTCGGCCCGAATTTTCGCGTGTAGCGGTTCCCGAGAACTTTCCGTTCGCGTACGTTGAAGTAGAGTCATTCTCAGTAAGTGGTCGCGCAGAGATAGAGTAGAGTCATTGTAATTACTATTCGGTGTGACGTGGTGGATGTGGTCCTAATGATGGATCTCAGGAATGGGGCATATTTGGCCCTACGCTAGAACTGACGGAACACATAACGTCACACTTATTTTTTTATTTCATAAGAGAGTCTCGCGTCTGAGGTGATATCTTTATTACGGCGTTCGGTGTAGTCCATCGCGTGTACTATTTCGTGATTGCGGGTATTAGTTCGCCGACATAGGTTATTCCTTTTCGCGTGTACCCTAGCGTAGATCTTCCGTGTCGTATTACTTTTTGCGTATTTCATCGAGTATGTCTTGCGTGTATTATTTCGTCGTCTTTACTACGGCCGTGCCGTTCACCGCGTGGATTATCTCTTGCGTATATTAGCTCATCGGCGCATATTATGATGTTTCACGCATTTCACCGCGTAGAGTGTCCCTGACGAGGACTACTCCGTTGGAGTATACCATTGCGCTTCGCGTATATTATTTCTGCGTCCGAGTTATCTACCACGCGCGGACCCTTCGAAAGACCTTGCGTGGTCGGGGAACGGCGAATGATCGCGGTGAATAATTCGCTCGCGCCCTGTGAGTTGTAACGATATCATCCAGCTTGCTTTTACATTATATGTGATTTACCTGCTACTTGAGTGCTTTCTTTTGTGTTTGTTTCGCCTCGCCAATGGTCAA
>NW_020220521.1:1857-2692 GCF_003070985.1 Temnothorax curvispinosus | reverse complement strand
CCGCCGGCGACGGGTTTTCCGCAGGAATCTTCCAACAGATACGTCACGGGATTAGTTTTCTGCACTTTGACGATTCTAAATACTTCCGTGGTCCAATTTGGCGTGTATCCTTTCTCGAAGATTGTCTTGAATTTACTCACACGTACCGAGTCGCCCACTTTGAATCGCGCGGGAGCAGCGATTTTTACGTGACTGTACACCGTTGTTAGGAGCTTGTCGGCGATCGCGGGGGTAACATCGATGGGCCGCATGCCGATAGTTCGATGCTTTCGCGCGTTGTAATCCGATACGAGACCCGACAACGAGTCGATCCATTTGTAATTTCCATTGCGCGTAAACATTTTCCGCATATCATTCTTGAGCGTGCGATTAAATCGTTCGACGACCGATGCCTTCATTACGGAATAGGTCGAATAGTGATTGATATTATGTTTCTTCAAGAGTTTCTGCACGTTTGCGTTGTAAAATTCTTTCCCCTTGTCAGTCTGCAGATTTTTCGGGCATCTTCCGCCGTCTCGAATTATTTTCGCGATCGCCGCAGTAACCTCGGGTCCGCTCTTGGCCTTAAGCGGTACGGCCCATGCGTGCTTGCTCAGCACGTCGATAACGGTGAGTATGTAGTGGTGGCCTCTGTTAAATCGCGTATATGGACGCATCTCGACCATATCCGCCTGCCACAGGTCATCGTATCCGCGCACTATGACACGTCTTCGCGAAAAATTTCTTCTCGCAGGAGCGTGTAATTCTTCCACCAGCAGCCGTTTTTCAGCTGATTGCTTCTTACCAGCCATGACGATGACATGCAACTGACGCAGAGATCAGATGTACGTTCTTA
>NW_020220521.1:1307-1757 GCF_003070985.1 Temnothorax curvispinosus | reverse complement strand
TGTCGATCTTTCAAAATTTGCACGCTTTGCTGCACGTAGCGTTTATTAGCGGCATCGCCATCATCTACAGGCGGCGTTATCCGTCGAATCTTGCGCGATTTTGCGTCAAAGTCGGTGGCGACCATGCAAAGAGCGTTATCGCGCACGTAATTTCTGATTAATCCTCTCCATTGATAGTACGGTTCCGCACCGCCTCTTCCGAGCGATATACCAAACTTGTTGATCGGCATTTCGATGTTGATTGAATGACTCGCTGTCGCGCCACTTAATTTATAATAAGTCCAGCCTCGCGAAGTTCCTCGATAATCGACAGGATTTCGTTATCGTGACCGGTGTGACCCGCTAGGCGCGAAGCTTCGAGCAATCTGAGACGATCTACAAGCTCGTTGGGATCGTCCCAATGAACATAATCGATCTTGTTGTCGTTTAATGTCATGGCACGCGGTATAC
>NW_020220521.1:419-1207 GCF_003070985.1 Temnothorax curvispinosus | reverse complement strand
CGCTGTCGCGCCACTTAATTTATAATAAGTCCAGCCTCGCAAAGTTCCTCGATAATCGACAGGATCTCGTTATCGTGACCGGTGTGACCCGCTAGGCGCGAAGCTTCGAGCAATCGGAAACGATCTACAAGCTCATTAGGATCGTCCCAATGAACATAATTGATCTTGTTGTCGTTTAATGTCATGGCACGCGGTATACCTTTTCCAGCTTTTTTACCCGAAATCAACGATGCAATTATATGGTCGATCTTGTTGCCTGTCATGGCACGCGGTATACCTTTTCCAGCTTTTTTACCCGAAATCAACGGGCCGATTATATGTGTGTACTTGTATCCCCCGTTGCCCTTTATTTGAGCGTGAGCATCATAATTGCGTTTATGAGCACTCGTCATCAACAGAATGCTCTTGTATGTTTGCATATCGTCCTCTGTGTAGATATCATGATCGGGATATTTCTTAAAGATTAATTCGAAAAGACCGCGTGTGCCATTGTATCGTATGCCATCGATAATTATCTTGTCCGCGTAGTTCACGTCAAAACGTTTATTACCGAGCATCATTCCATCGTTGGTGAATTTAACACCGTACGCGATGTCCATACCGCTTTCTTGATCGCCGCTCAGAACTGCCCCGACATACTTTTGGCTCAATGGACCCAATTGATCTCGCAACGTTTCTTGACCCTCAGATGTTTGCAACTGCTGTCGAACGGACGTCACGAGTGGGTCATTCGTGGTTTCAAAAACATCTTCGTTTGCGAGCACTGTGGGTTGTACGGAAGGTGCAGA
>NW_020220521.1:0-319 GCF_003070985.1 Temnothorax curvispinosus | reverse complement strand
GGTTTCGAAAACATCTTCGTTTGCGAGCATTGTGGGTTGTACGGAAGGTGCAGAGGTTATCGGTGGTTCATTCAATGGACCTTTCGATCGTTTCGGTTTACGCGGTTTTAAAATTTTGGTTATTTCGCTCAAATTAGATGGCACATTTATCGATTGTTTCAACGTAACCGGAGTTGAAGCCATTACAGAGTCGTTAAACGAGGCGTTTGGTCGTTGTCGTTTGAGCTTCGGCTCTTCGTCTTCCCACGCCGTTTCATTCTCAATCTTTGACACGTCAGATTCTTTGCCAGCAACGGTGTTTTCGGCAATCTGCCTTAGA
>NW_020220520.1:0-8377 GCF_003070985.1 Temnothorax curvispinosus | reverse complement strand
TTTATAATAAAAATTTGCAAATCTGCAATGCTGTTCCACCAATACAGATTAATAAAGTTTAATTTATTTCGAAAAATGTTACACTCAATATTACTTATTTAAAGTTATCCGCGTAGCAAATTTAAAACTATCTTTGGAAGATATTTTGATTTGCTTGTCCACAATGACGGTAGAATGAGAGGAGTCGATGTCGTCGTTCGACGAATACAGCAAGGAAGAATTGACAAGAAAAATGGAAGGGAGGAGAGGAGAGAAGAGGAGAGGAAAGAACAGAAGAGAAGAAGAGAAGAGAAGGGAGGAGAGGAGAAGAGAGGAGAGGAGAGGAGAAGTGAAAAGAAAAGAGAAAAGAAGAGAGGCGAGTCCCGCCCGATTCGTGCACCTCGACAGGGGGATTTGTGTCTGATTCGTCGGTCTCGATTGGCGGAGGCGGTGCGGACAGGTATCCATATCCGGTATGGGCCGGGCTCGGGCTGCACCCTCATTCTCGTCTTCCTGGCAATCGTGGCACAACTACGCCGCAGCAGCTTCCACAAACTGCTGCAGTTCGCAAACATCGAAGCTTTCTCACTCATCGTGTCTCGCTGCATGGATTTGTACATTAATTCTATATCATCAAGTATTTGCTTTGCTGCTTATTGATGATTTGAGATAATCTCGAAGTAATTTAGCTGGCACAATTGTATCAATTGAAAAACACGACTCTGAATCTTACAATTAGATACGATCTAAGATCGATCTATTAAAATAAAATTTTCAACGACTTTATCAATTATAGGCAGAGGAAAGTCCCCTAATATGAGATACCACATCTATTTCGTGTGACTATCGGAAGTCTATGAGAATTGGAAAATGTAGTAGGTCATTTTGAAGGAAATTTAATAAGCTTTAAGCTCGCTCCTACGAGCGAGACATGCTCACGTCACTTCACTCTTTATTTTCATACCTATTGCAACAAATATGATTTTATAGAAATAGCATAAATAATATGTGCATATATGCTGCTATGTCACTATGCTGTCAATTAATATATCAGTGAATTGGATCTTTTACGCACCGATAACTGCGTCTGACTCTCATAGCCATCCTTTATCAGTTTTTTATTTAATTTCGAAAGTCCAATATTCATTTTTTGATTGAATTAATATATTATTTAAAAATATATATATTAGGTATACACACAAAAAACCAATTAATGATGAAAATATTTATTGTTTCTAAAGGATTGCAAGTACATAACTAATATATTAGTCATTTATATATATATTTATACATTTACTATATTTTATATTTTCAAGAATATTTGTTTATTATAAAAGTTAAATTTAAAATATAAATATAAATGGAATAAGAATAATCGTATGTCTAATAGCTATAGTAAAAACGTATATAAAATTTACGCATAAATTTACACATTAATAAAAGAATATAATGTGTAAATGCAAAAACGTTAGAATTATTTTGCATAACAATGAATGACAGTACATCCTCCTATATAAAGAAAAAGAGAAACGTTGCTTTCCACATGTGGAGCAATCAGTACCTTGAAACCAACACAGAGATATCACCAAACTATATGAATGGGAAGGAGAAGAATGTTTATACATGTGTGTGAGAATACGTGGAAAATCCGGGAGCTATTAACGTTTGGTTTGCACGATACCGTGGATCAACCCCTCTCGAAAAGGAAGACGTCATATTCATGATTGTTAAGACGTCATCCTTGCGAAACAAGAGTGACGAAGAGGCTAGGGTGAGCCTGGACCAGAAATTGGAGTGACGGTTCTCGTCGTTTTATTCACCCCTCTGTTACCACAATGTGCTTGCCCCGTTTATTCCGTATTATTAAACTCACTTATCGTTAAATTATGAAGGTTACACGGCCAATTTTCGAGCAAAAGCAAAAATAGATGTTGGTTTAAAAATTATATTTATTAAATAAAAATGACAATTGTTTGTTTACGTTTTGACCTACTTAGTCTTCATTAGAACGTTCTAAGTAAAATCGAAAAAATTACATTAATACCGAAAAATTACGTAAAAATATAAAATTAAAACTCATAAAAATATAATTAAATTAATTTGTCAGGGTCAAACGCATTGTGTCGAAACAGAGATTGAGAGATTAATATGGCTGATGGTCAATCTTAAAAACAGAAGTCAAGTGATAACGGTGGTCAATGTGATTACAAATAATGTGGTGACGCAGAACACAAAGAATGTAAACCAACATCTATTTTTTCTTTTGCTCGAAAATTGGTCGCGCACCTTCATAATTTAGCTTTGCTATTATCGAACGTATATGTGTCTTGTTTTCACTTATCGCATAAATTTAATATCGCACAAAATATCGCAAAGCTATAAATAGAAACATTGTATGTAATCCCAATTTTATCTTAAAAATCTCAATTTCACATAACATACATACGCGTGTACGAACATGCACAAGCGCACGTAAAACGCAAACATATACACATGCGGTTCTTTATACTTTTTTATATGTTTAAATAAATGGTTTCTTGAGCGGATATTGCATCGCGATCTAAAAAGCGCTTGAAAATTAAACCAATTAAGGTGCAATTTTTTAAAACTGAATCAGGGACCAGTAATCTTCAGAAAAGAATAAAGGGCGTAGTAATTCGCGCAAAGCTGACAGTGAAATTGGCAATTGCTTGCCCTTGCTCGGCATAATCCTGTTAGAGCAATCTTGAGCAGCTAAGAGGATGTATATTTTTAGAGAGGAGCCAACAAATTGTGCGGAGGGAAAATCTCACGACCTTGCCACTCGAGAAACCAAGTTCTGTAAAGAATCGCCGCTCTCATGCAGATAAATGTACGTTCAAAGCTATGCGAGTGAAAACGGAACCTGTAAAGGCGCGACCCAACCGTGAGGCGTTAATGCTAGAGTAATTGATCGAGTGCTCGCGCGTCCGATTTAATTCGGTATTACGCTCTTCAGTATTACGCCGAGAGTGATGTGATTCGTGCCTCTTTTAGATTCCGAAAGATCTTTGGTATAGCTTGTTAGATTAGAATGCGAGCATCCTCGAGGGTTCACGCAGCTGAGAATATCTTGTGGGAAAACTATTCTCCGAAAATCTGCAGCTGTATTTGACTGATGGATGCATCCCAATATACAGCAGAATTACGGACGATTCGCAAATTTCTTCTTCTTTTGTGTGCTCGTCGCCATTTTAAAAAAATATGTTACCGCAGATTACTACAATATTAACAATAAAAATTTTGAATCACAACAATCTCAAGAAAAAATACCAATATGACAATATCGATGTACATTATGTGAGCAGCATCGCGTTTTTCTCTTTCTAACCCAAATTCGTGTTGCGTCTTTGAAAATCACAGAGTGCACTACCGCAAGAGAGATTTATCTCTTAAAATCTCAGAGTATTATGTGATTACTGAAGTGATACTTTATTGTGACGAAGCTCTTTCTAGCAACGTGGTGTAATCCGTTTATGGAATCTTTCCACATATAAAGCCTATAAAAAGATTACCTATTACAAAATGAAAAGAGGAACACGAGCAATAAGATGGATAATTACGTAGATGCGCAACAGGTAACATTTGAAAGGTAATTTATATTTGAAAGCTCGTTGTGTGTATGAGAAAGAAATTTTGCACTTTAATGCGACTTGGAATAATTTCGCAGATAATTAGTTATCGATCGTATATCGCTTACTTACTTGCTGCAACAATGACATAACTCAAAAAACAAAGTCGTATAAATATATTTTTGTACAAAAAAATTTATTTTTGTAAATCTGTTCTTTCTCTCTCTCTCTCTCTCACTCTCTGAAAAGATTGTTCTAGTAAAAATTGAACGAATAAAAAGATCTGCATTTGGCTGTTGAAAGACAGTTAAAATAAATTTTTTTATATTACACAATAATTTACATTTTTAATGCAATTAAAGTATTTAGCATTGTCAGTGTAGCACCAAATAAATTTGATTCTCGTTATGCTTAACATTGAATATTTATATATTGCATTGTTATAAATAATCTATATTACATTTAAACAGAAAAAAAAGAATTTTATATTATCCGAGACAATCAGATTGATAATGCATTTATAGTTACGCATATAAAAAGAATTCTTACTTTTTAACAACAATAACGACAATTTATTAATTTCAAGTATTGCATAAAGTAATTTTCCAAGTGCGTGAATGTATTCGACAAGCGGATAGAATGGTAGGAATATCCGACTCGGAATTGGATTAAGGTTTAATCGAGCATGAGCTTGACAGAACTACACTCACGAGGAATACGGATCGTCCAACATGTCGACCGAGAAGCACGAAAGCCAGTATTCAACCAGAATAAATAGAGTTATACGTCGCCGAGCTTGCCATAACCGCTTCCCACACAAGTGGACGTATTGTGGGTCGCCGACGGCAAATATTTTCTCTCGCCCAGGGCACAATCCGCGTCGATTCTCGAGGGCGACAAAGGACCGACAGCGGGAAATCCTGTCGATCGTACAGAAGCGATTCATTGTCATTCTACGAGAAGAATCGGCTTCACCCCGTGCCGCTGGTAAAGCTCGTACAAAACGTTGCTGACGCGGGGCGGGCGCGCCCGAGGGTAGTCGATAAGCTACGGAACTTGGCAGAAAAATACATTAGTCGAAGAAGGCGTCGTTAAAGCAACTTAAATCTCACCCTTTCGTGCACTGTCAGAAAATCGATTTCAGAGAAATATCTCTATAACAAAAACTCAATCGATAGAAACGCAAGCGCACATTCAGGCTAAGAGGTGAGCTAGGATAGCTAGTAGCTACCATAGAAACATATATAGGATAGTGGACGTGAAATAATGTGGAAAACTACGAAGATACGAAATAGAGATAAGTACAATATATATAATATATATAGGTATACATTGTTGCGTATTCGTTCATAAATTAAAAAGAATTCGAATGTGTATGTATGTACGTATGTTTATTTTCAGATGCATAAATTTATTTATAACTTTCATCTTCTTTTTCCTTTTCACCCAAGCCCGATGTATCATGCAAATATGCTGTTTCACATAAATTAAATGAATAAAATGTGAATAAAATACACAAGAAATATATACGCATCGCTAAAAGACGACTGCTTTTAATCAAGCAAAGTCAGCAGTTTTTAAATAGCATTTGTTGTTTTCAAGCTTTAGCAAGGTAAAAGCTCGAGAAAAGAATCTTCACGATTAAAACGAGACAATTAGTTATGACAAAAAGAAATGAGAAAGAAAAATGTAACGAATTGTAAACTGAGAAACTAGTTTTAAAATGTAGTTAAATTGATTGTGAGATATGGTAAGCATGGTCGATATGGTCAATCAAAACAAGAAACGGGCAAAAGATATAATCGGATAACATTCTTGGGTCACGGACTAAGGATCGCTAACCGGTCCTCCTCCTCCGAGAAAAATAATCGACTTGTTTATTGTCCGATCACTGAGCGTGTTACCGTAAGTTGCGCTTCGGGCAAAAAGAATCGAGCGAAAAATCGAAAGAAGCGACGAAAGAGAGAAAGAGAGAAGAAGAGGCGACAGCTGTCCCCTTCGCGGTTACCTCCTGTCGCGGTAGCTAGCGATGCGAACCAGTCGGCGCTGTGGTCCCGTGATATCATAACACCAAACGCCTATTTGTTACACGATAAATATGTAACTGGAACACACAATGTCTCCCCTCCCCTTCTGTGCTAGCTTGCCAGCCCATCCTAGCCTGTCCTCACGTCTCGAGGGGGAACGAAACGCGTTGCACTTGGAACTTGGAACGCGACTATGTCGATGACGGAAGGGTGCTACGGAACATTAAATCACGCACACACGCACGCACACAGAGAGAGAGAGAGAGAGAGAGAGAGAGAAGAGATTTTAAACGTTCACACGAAAATGGAACGCGAAATATTCCCGAGCGCCAGAGTGATGGATTATTTATTACATAGGCATAGGCGAAATGCACGAGTGATGCCGAGAATCTGACAAACAAACGTTCCAAAATTCAAACTCTACTTTTTATTGAAAAACCCCTTTCATTAGCATTAAAGAATAATAATATCTAACAATTTCCTTCTTTACAACTTTCGTAACTTTATATATTTTTAATAAATAATAAACTTTCTGTATAAACTTTCGGAATATATCCATCCGCCACTGACAAATACACTCGCATAAACCTTTGCACATACGCATAGATCCAGGATAATATATGTACGAAGAGGGACGGGCCGGTCAGAGGCAGATGGCATCCACGAAGTCAAAAGTTCTCAAATAAGGGCTTAGTTACAATAACATCGTGAGCATTCAGAAAATTAGCCCGTGAATGGCTGCCCTGTCGACACTGCAAGAATAACCTGCGATCCACGAATGAATGGCGTTTCGTTAGAGATCGCGTCGCGATCAAGACGCAAGGACAAGGACTTGACTATCAGTTCGTAAAAGCAATTGTTCTTGTATTGTTACTGCTGAATAATCGGACGTAAAAATTTTCCAAATGTATATCCGCCAAGTATGTACCAAAACGATGACGTAATAAAAAGATTTATCTCAATTGTTATTATAACACCCGAACGGAATCAAAAGAGTAAAAAATCAATAATGGAGTCAATAATCAACAACTACGATTTCTTCAAATTTTTATGAAAATGTCAACCTTCAAAGAATAACCCAGGCAGCAAGATGACGTCTAAAGACGTGTAAAGACTTAATAACATTAGAGGACGTCATTAAGACGGAATTAGTATGTCATTTGACGTCACTCTCTGCTACCTGGGAATGGACAAGGAGCAAGTGAATTTAATATATTAGATTATTTATATGTTAGATGTATTTTACAATTGCTAAGTTAAGTTTATTGTCCGATTGAAGTGTGAAAGTGGTCAACTTTACGTTATAAATGTTGAACGTTTAATAATTTAACCAAGTTTAATTCTTAACTGTTAAATTTTAAATGTCGTTCGATCAAGTTTAGATAGAGGTATAACCTACACTATAATTTCAACATCTTTTAAATAAGCTACATTTCCACTTTTTACATAAGCGATATTATAATATATCATATATTATAATATATGATAAATCCATGATATATTATTGTTTTACCATTGCATAAACTGCCATCTTAATACATGGACTCTTACCGATCGCCTACGCTACATTTTCATTTTTCCCAACAATCACCTCATGCAAATATCGTGCAACACAATGCGCGAACGTTCCTTGAAAGAAAGCATCGAGAAATCCGCATGCAACAGACGGACTGTCGTCGTCTTTAACATTTCATGTATGCAACTTACGGGTCGTGACTTACGCGATCGATATCGCAACGTTTTGCCTCGTATCGTGCTACCGTTATGACAAAACTTCCGCATTATACATCTATCGAAACAAACCGTAGGTGGTCCATTTTGCGAAATGTATCTCGTAAAATAATTTCGTCACAATATTGTAACTTATTTGCTTGTGTATTGTGAATTGTCGTGCCGTAATTGTTGATACATTTCTAAATGTCCATCTTATTTACTTCGGATGTATAGTTTCTCGGGCGTGAATTAAATACGAGTGCCTGTGTTCTATTCGTTAATTCCGAAAGTATTGACAACAGTTGCTCCTAATATTGGTGTTTATATTCAATATGACAATGTTCAATGTTTGTTAGAAAGAAATACCTGTACTATATACCGCGTGACAGATAACGAGATAACACATGAGTGAAATTCAACAATTAGTCACAAATGTTTTGTGTCTTATTGTCGGCAAGTTTCAGAATCGGCGTTATTAAAAAATAACGAGAACTAAGTATGCGTTTACGACAGTTTGACAGACGGTAAGCGATGGCGTTGCATAGTTACGCGATAATCCCTCCAACATTTTGCCCCGAACAACAGTTTCTTTGTGTTACAACTTACAACAAAAGTATAGATCTCATTATACTATTCTCGTGTCGCCCGTGAACTTTTCATGCGAGACGTATCGATCGGATACGATAGCGTAACAGGGATTCGCGCTGTACAACATGCACGAGGCCCTGCTTACGACAACCAGTCGTAAGCCGAATGTAAGCTTACGAATAATTCTGCGCCGTTGATATTCTTGGATGGCGAAATCGATAGACAGCAAGGAAATGTGTCACGTTCTTAGGTTGTCAATACCGTAGAAAAACTTTTCAGTCCTATCGAGTGTATCTGTAGCCGCGATGAAAATCTGTCTTTTCCTGTCTCTCGCGGTATAAACATTTTTACTAACTGCTGTATCAATCTTTTACGAGATTCGAGTTTAAAAACTAGTCGTCCAAGTCAATCAAGTCGTCCAATTAGTGTGATATACTGTGCCTATACCTGTATTTCTTCGTTTATAATATAAAAATTTAC
>NW_020220519.1:3341-6678 GCF_003070985.1 Temnothorax curvispinosus | reverse complement strand
AAACTCGAAAACGTAACCTCAGTGCGCAAAATTAACATTAAAAGTATACAATACATCTACGTTCCACTGGACAAGGCCGAGTCTCGAGCAGATTACCAAGCATTCCGGAAGGCCCAGAACTATCGGCTAACCCCGATCACCTTCACACCAGGGGAAGATTCCGACAATCCACCACCAGTTCCATCTTGGGAATTCATCGCTTCAATCAAAAAGGACGACCCCCGCCGGATCCGCCTGATCCAGCGCCGCGCCGAGATTCTACACCTGTGGTTCGACGCCTCACCACCAAAACACTGGGGCACCGCGGATCACCCATTGGAACTCGACTAAAGGTAAGTGACGACGCCCCTAGGCGCTAAGCGAACGGCATGAGCGAGCCGCGCACGCGACGCCCCGCGCGCCGACTAACTCCATTGGCCTCTAGAATCGCGCGGCGGAATTGGTTATCGCGCGCCGTGTGTGTCTTTACTATCTGCCATCAAAATCGTGATAGCAAACACTACCTCTGTGAAGAGTGTTTCCGAGACCTAACGGGCTCACAACGCCGCCAGTACGACTGCTTAGTCTGCCATTATATGCATATCGGTTACCGATACAAAGTTGAAGAGTGCGATTCGTGCGACGTCGTGATCGGAGAAATCCAGAGCCCCTCCGCGTGTACCACGTGCTGTGAAATATTCTCTAACGTAAAACGTTCGGTGGAACACGAAAGAGGAGACCAATATTTGGAACGCGAATCTACGATAATTGCCATTTCCTAAACTAGAGTTTAGCACCCCATTGTTCATGTGTCCCGGACATCCAGTAAATCGGCAGCCTCCGGAGGTAGTTTCACCCCCTAGCCCTATCAGAGCATGGTTGATAACGGGAATCTGTGTCTGGTCGTTGTTTTTCCAAAATAAAACTACGGGGGTCATTATTTGTGAGGATTGCCAGCTCGGCCAATATTAGCCCTTCCGGCAAGATTTCGAAGGCGTTCTCAGGCATTTTGTGCAATACGGGCCGCAAATAGAGTTCCCCACGTGTAGCGAGTGCGGTAAGGTTCTAGCCGACTGTCGGCCCGCTTTCGAATGTTACGCATGCACTAGAGTAGAAGAACCGTTTGAACGATTTCTGACGAATCCTCTGAATCAACGGTACGGTGAAGACTTACCAAATCTAAATCTCCCAGTGAGGGTGCGGATCGGGCAAACGATTTGGTGACGAGCGTCTGGATAGCGAATTACCTCGGTCGCAGGTATCCCCGGATAGAGCCCCTTGGCTTGATAACCCGAAAAGCGACTAGTCCCGTACAAGCGATCCGAGTACCGCCTCCCTTCGCGGCCGCGATCTATCGGGACGTAACACAAATCTGGTGACAGCGGTGGGATACGAAAATTCGCGATGCCAGACACTCGTTCTAAGTCCACCGAGCCTCCGAGCGAGGCGGAACTCGCAAAACGTAGGGCCGACATGGAGCACGAGCTCGAAATACTCCATAAAGAGAAAAAGAAACAAAGGGCGGAAGAAGCAAGGTTGCGCGAAGAACAGGAAAGGGTTAGGCGAGATCAAAAAGTTCTCGAGAAAGAAAAGGAAAAATTAGAAAAAATTAGAATCGGCATGGAGCAGGAACGAGCCGAGATGACTAAACAATTCCGGGAAACTAGGACTGAATCGAACGAGTCACGGGACGCCGCGCAAGCACTCTCTCCCTCGCGACAACGCTTACGGTTCGATGAATCAATCTCGGACAATCGCTATCCGAGCATGGAAGATTATCGACTATCTGCCTCGCGACAACAATCACGTTCCGACGCGTCGCGCGCGGGCAGCCGTTCCCCGTGAGACTCAACTCCGGAAAATTATGGCCCGCGTATATCCTTCAAAGAAGCCTTAGACACAGTCCCTTCCTTTGACGGACAAAATATCCCCTTGTCGCAATTTGTACGTGCCTGCAAACGCGCCAAGGAGATTCTCCCACCGTCTTCCGAACGCAACCTAACCCGCCTTCTCCTGACCAAACTACGCGGAAGGGCTATATCCGCGGTGGAGGACAAGGTGTGCGAAAACGTGACGCAACTCGCGGACCTATTAAATGGCGCTTTCGGAGTACCGCGCACGATAGATCAATACCGCGGCGAACTGAGTACTATTTATCTAAAATCAGGGGAGCATATATTAGATTACATAACCCAAGTAAAAGATCTCCGGTCGGCCATCCTCGATGAGGAAAGGCGTACTCGTGGATACTTAGACGACCACGCAACGACCGAAATCGACGCCCTAACCGCGCGATCCTTTTGCGAAGGACTCCCGCTCACTTATCGAATTCAACTCAGTCGCAGAGACCATTACAATCTCCCCGCCGCATTCGCTCACGTTAAGACCCTCGCGAAAAGACAAGAGCTAGATAATACGCGTTTCAATAACCCTCGTAAGGAATGACGGTGAACGTGGTTTAGAAAGAAATGCCTACAAGCCCGCGAGGTCCCCCCTCGAGCGCTACGAAACAAACAGGGATCGGTATAATAGAACAGCATACCGAACAGCGTACAATAATCGTTACACTCCGAGCAGACCTCGATACGAGGACCGTACACCGCGTTATAGGGAGACAGAGAGAACTTACGATAACGACGCAAACAGACCACGGTATCGAGAGACAGAAAGGACCCGCGCGGACTCAGGTAAAAGCGACGACATCTGCCGATATTGTAAAAACCGGGTTCATAAAATAGAGGAATGCCGTAAACGACAGTACAATAACTCCTTGCGAACCCAGGGAAACTCCCCCTACCCCTCGAGGAACGCGGACGAACCTCGAGCGGGAACACCGAAAGAAATCCGTCCGATGAGAACAATAATAGAAGCACCGAGCGAAGAAACACCCGAATCGCAATAACAAATCCATCGAAATCGTCACACGCACCTAGCGTAAGATTAGCGATAGAAGGGCTAAAGGGCGAAACAACGTTTATGGTAGACACGGGAGCCGCCCCGAACGTAGTAAAAATAAATAAACTCTCTTCTCTGGGAGACATAGAAACAAACGCAGGCATAATAATTACGGGGATAACAGACGGTAAGATAAACACACTCGGAGCGGTAGAGACGAAATTCTTGGGGCGCCGAGTCGAATTTCAAATCGTAACCGATGACTTTCCCATCTCGCAAAATGGCATCTTAGGATCAGACTTTCTGCGGGATTCTTACGTGATAGACGCCACGCGAAACCTCCTGACGTGGGAAGGAATCCCGATACCGTTGACTGGAAAAGATAAAAAACCAGACGCGCCCACGGTATCTACCACATCCACCGCACCGACGGTAACTCCTAAATCTACTATATCCACCGCAC
>NW_020220519.1:0-3331 GCF_003070985.1 Temnothorax curvispinosus | reverse complement strand
ACCGACGGTAACTCCTAAATCTACTATATCCACCGCACCGACGGTAATTCCTAAACCTATTATATCCACTGAACCCACCGCGTCGATAATGCCTTTGACGTCTTCCACATCTAATTCGCCGACCAAGGGTGCCGCGCTCAACGTAAACCACGTAATCAAGGCCCCCGAGGCAAGCACCGAATTCAGCGACAAAGAAGCCGGGACGAATTTGGGCGAAAACCACGAACTTCCCGCGGCCGGTAATCAGGAAACTGATGCAATTTTAACTTACGAAAACTTTCTAATTCCGGCAAGAACGCGCGCCACCTTGCCACTACGAGTAAGCAATCCGGAAATTGCGACGGGATACGTACCGCGAATACACGTGCACGACGATATCTACTTAGGAGATGCCGTTGTCACAAATCGCGGCGGAATTGCCTACATCGGCGTCGTTAACTCCGCCGAGCGGGACATCGAAATTTCACTACCGACGGTCGAGCTTCAGGAGATAAAGCATACTCTACCTCCGGCCCCCCTCCCCATCTTCTGCATCCTCTAACAAAGGTCATAAATGCACCCTTTACCAAAAGTCAACCGCATCCGGGCGTTCTACCTTAGGGCCTAGAACGACCAGGAGCGAGAAAAAAGCGCAGCGTATGCTGGCAACATTTTTGGGCAAATCCCGTGTAGATCAAATAAAAGAATTACTTCGATTAAATCATCTAAACGATGAAGAGAAAGAACATGTCCACGAATTAGTAGAAAAATATAGCGATCTGTTCCGCCTGCCGAGCAATAAGCTGCATCACACCGACGTGATAACGCATAAGATCCCCACCACGGACAACGTCCCGATCAATACGAAACAATACCGCTTCCCGCCAATGCACAAGGAAGAAATTGACAGGCAAGTAAAAGAGTTATTAGAAAACGATGTTATCGAAACATCGACATCCCCATATAATTCTCCCTTGTGGATTGTGCCCAAAAAACCCGATTCAAAAGGTAACAAGCGATGGCGCATGGTGATTGATTATCGTGGACTAAATGAAAAAACAATCGGCGACGCGCACCCCCTACCAAACATTACAGAGATATTAGATCAACTCGGCAGCGCGAAATACTTTAGCGTTTTCGATCTCGCCTCGGGGTTCCACCAGATACTTATGGACCCGTCCGACGCTCACAAAACGGCATTTTCCACGCCGTACGGGCATTACCAGTTCAAACGAATGCCTTTCGGACTCAAAAACGCGCCAGCCACGTTCCAACGGCTAATGAACCAGGTTCTGACGGGACTCCAAGGCGTAGAGCTACTGGTATATTTGGACGACATTATCATATATTCAAGTTCTTTGCGAGAGCATCTCATAAAATTCCATAAGTTAGCGGAGCGACTTAGAAGCGCTGGTTTGCGACTCCAGCCAGACAAGTGCAAATTTTTGTGTAAGGAAGTCACTTACCTCGGGCATGTGATTTCTGAAGCGGGCGTGAAGCCAGATCCGAAGAAAATTGAGGCGGTCGAACACTTCCCTCGGCCTCAGAATACGAAGAACATCAAACAATTTTTAGGCTTGGCAGGGTACTATCTTCGTTTCATACCGAATTTCTCTAGAATAGCAAAGCCACTCACCGACCTTCTAAAGAAGGACGTGGCGTTCACCTGGCAAAAAGAACAGGAAATGGCTTTCTCCCACCTGAGGAGACTATTATGTTCTGAGCCAATCCTGCGCTACCCTGACTTTACGAAACCTTTTGTCCTTACCACGGACGCCTCGGGCACCGCGATCGGTGGCGTCCTGAGTCAGGGCATGGTCGGTAAGGACTTACCGATCGCTTACACCTCCCGATTACTTAACGCTGCAGAGCGAAATTATTCCACCATAGAAAAAAAGTTACTCGCGATTGTATATTGTGTCAAACACTTTAGACCGTACCTGTACGGCCGCGAGTTTTGGCTAGTCACAGATCATAAGCCACTTGTTTGGTTGCATTCAGTGAAAGATCCATCATCGCGTTTAGTCCGATGGAGATTGAAACTCCTAGAGTACGAATATCACACTGATTATAAAGCAGGCAAAGTCAACGCGAATGCAGACGCTCTTTCCCGAAATCCGATCCAACAGCAAATCCTCCCTCTTACCAAAGCCACAGAATCCACCGACTCAGACGAGTCGATATTTTCCTCCAAACCGCGTGCCAAGAAGAGGCGACATACCTCGCCCGACGCGGATCCCCCCAAGGATACAGAGAACACCCCCGCAGTGGGAGAAGGAGAAATCATTGGAGGTAACGTGCCCAGCAGCGACGATGAGGATTTAAATGACGACGGAGAACATGAAGATTCCGATCCTGGCATAGCATTGGACGACAGCGACACAGATGACAGTAGTAGCGCATCGGAGATCTTCGATAACCCAAACGAGCCATTCGATCCGCAGCCCGCAAAGGCCAAAATCACGGAAATTAAAGATCACTTCCTGTCGCGAAGGGATAACTTAGTCGTATTCATCTCGCAGCAGGGGGAACCGTGTGATCTCGGCGGTAGAATGATGGTGGAACAAAAGAGACTGCCGACGATAGTAAATCAGGAGCTCGGCCGAGCCCGAGTAGTTACACAAGGCAAGTCGAGGATCATCGCACTGCCAATTAAAACTAGTGTCTCGGAGGATACGCAGAGGAAATGGGTGATGGAGGCCATCTCATCCCTCCTTGATGTGTGTACTACACTGGACCTGGCAACGGTCTCTATATGCAAAGGAGGAGTGGACGGCGTGCCGTTCCCAAAGTTCCGACGAATACTAGAAGATGCGTTCCGGGGCAGCCCTACTCGCATCCTGGTATGCAAAAATCATATCATGATGCCATTGGACGCCGAGAAGCCTGGGATCTTGAGAGAAGCTCACGCCTCAGCGATCGGAGGACACAAGGGAGTCACTAAGACGTACCGAAGAGAAAAATATCATTGGCAAGGGATGAAGAACGATGTACAGGAGTTCGTTCGAAACTGCAGAAATTGTCAATTGAAGAAGCTGGTTCGCGTCAAGACCCGACAGCCGATGGTGCTCACCGATACCCCGGGAGCGGCTTTCGACAAGATCTCTATGGACATTATGGGACCCCTACCTATCACGAACACAGGATACTCCTACATCCTCACAATCCAAGACCTCCTCACCAAGTATTCCTTAGCCATTCCCCTGAAACAAGCATCCGCGATTGACGTAGCCGACGCATTCGCCAAGAACTTTATATGCGTGTACGGAGCCCCGCGGGCATGGCTCACGGACCAGGGCAGTCACTTTATAAATGCGCTCATGCGCAATATTGCTAAAAAATTCCGTATTGC
>NW_020220518.1:0-4437 GCF_003070985.1 Temnothorax curvispinosus | reverse complement strand
TTTGTTATAACGTAATTCAAACCTAATTCAAAATAATCCGAACAGGGAGAAGTATACACGTGGATGGTCTTCTAAATGGAACCTGATGAGGAAAGGTTTTTTCTCATCGCGTGCGTGGGAATATATATTGTGCTTCATCATCATCAACTTCTGCTACTCAATATTCAGAGATATCGTGGCAGGGGGCATAGGAGATGGTGGATTCGACCAGTAAATCGACAAAGAGAACAGCAAGGATTCTACCACAACCTTGTATCAGAAACCCAGTTGGCAGATCATGAAGAATTTTTTGCTAACCTTCGAATGTGGCCGGAACAATTTGAATTTCTACATAACATCGTATGTCCATTGCTTGAAAGGCAGACAACTGTGATGAGAGAGCCTCTACCATCGAAACTGAGGCTAGGAATGACATTGATGTGAGCACAGCTTATCAAAAATTATCTTTATAGTCATTGTTTGTAACATCGTATGTACAAAATTATTTTATTGTTGTGCTTTTATATGTTTATATATTGCGCAATTTTCTTTTTAGGTTTCTTGCTCAAGGTGGAACAGTCCAAAGCTTGCATAATAAGTTCCGTGTTGGTAAAAGCACAGTACATCGGGTCATTGAAGAGACGTGCAAGGCAATATGGGAGAAGCTGCACCCTATTTACCTGCCTCAGCTGACCAGGAACGATTTTAAAAGAATTGCTGCTCAATTTTTTGATCTGTGGCAACTTCCTAATTGTATAGGTGCTATTGACGGCAGGCATATGCGCATTAAAGCACCACCTATGTCAGGCAGTGAATTCTACAATTATAAGGGATTTTTCAGCGTTGTTCTTTTGGCTGCAGTAGATGCCCATTACAAATTTACTTGGGTAGATGTTGGACAGTATGGTAAGTGTGCTTACTACTATTAGCACTACTTAAAATGTCAAATTTAAAGGATCTGGTTGCAATTGTATCTGTGCATTATGTTTTAGGATCCATAAGTGATGGTGGAGTTTGGTCCAACTCTGACTTTGGACAAGCTTTGAATCATGGCGAAGTTGACCTACCACTGGACAAACCTCTTCCTGGAACTGACATCTCTTTTCCATACTTCTTTGTGGGTGATGAAGCGTTTCCCCTAAAGAAGTACCTCATGCGCCCTTTTCCTGGAAGGATGCACCAAGTGCTGCCAGATGAGCAACGAATTTTTAATTACCGTTTATCTCGAGCACGGCGTGTATCGGAAAATGCTTTTGGCATACTGACAATGCGGTGGCAGATTTTGAATTCACCTCTAGTGTGTTCTGTGGAAAAAGCCGAAGACATTATCAAAGCCTTGGTTTGTCTGCACAATATGTTAATGGATAATAAAGATGATGGTTACATAAATCCTGGACAACTAGAGTTGGAACTACAAAATGGCAACATACAGGCAGGAGCTTGGACAACTGCTCAAGTAACTGAAAATTACTTTCAGAGACTTGGCAGAGTAGGAGCCAATAGGGCAGCTTCAATAGTAAGTGGTATGAGAGAACACCTTGCTAAATACTTAGCTTCAGACATAGGCACTGCTCAGGCACCTTGGCAATTTGAGCGGGCATTTCGAGGTACTCGTTTGAATTTACCGCAATGAATTCAAGGTTTTGGTAACTCCTTTACTATTGAAGCTGCTCTATTAATAATTTCAATTGCTGTAACGTATCGAAATAAACTGAACACTTGTTCCTACGGTAATTTTTTTAATTTTTTTAAATTTGCTTATATTTGAAAAATTAAAAAAAAAAACCATTTTTACGTTTAATTTATCATTAGAGATTATTAACGAGTAAACAGATGGATATTTATAAGCTGTGTGTCAATTAGTAAGATGAAGCGAATAACGGGGAAAACCGCGAGACTGCGCCGCATGTTCAAAACTCTGCCTGATTTTTGTACAAAATGTTAATAAAGGAGATAAAAAAATAATTAAAATTTCTTAAATTATAATTATAATTGTGTTTTTATTTATTTTGAATTACTGTATTAATACATATTATACCTTTAGAACATATTATAACATTTTACCTTTAATATTATAACATATTATAACATTTTACACTCCTTAATATATTTAAACTTAAAACTGAATCTTCAATTAATATAAAGGAACATACTTTGGTATTTATCACAGCTGATAAAATTAAAAAACCAGTCTTTTTTGTGCAACAAAACAAATTAAAATAAAGCCTCAAATAACATAAAAGTAAACATTTTGGTATTGATACCAAATAAAATATTACTATAGAACGACTAAACCAAAAAAATCAAATTTACGCATACATTTTAATCTTAACTTAGCGATTTCAAATTAAATTGAGTACTTGGCTATCACAGCTGCATTGAACCAACGCTCATACATTTAAGTATCAACACGAGTTTCAGAGTCATAGTTCCCTGAATGTTTTTTAGTGTAGTCTTTCACAACTGCCACCATGTCCATGACACATAATGACAGCCGTTCTTCCTCAGATACTTTATTAAGTGCAACGGCTACAAAACCTAACATTGCTTCTATATCTGATGACATATTAGGGCCACCAGAATGGGGTGCTGGCTGTACTGGCTGTGATGGTCCTTTCAAGGGCTGCACTCAGAGATGCAGCCAGAAATGAAACATCTTTTGATGACTGAGAAAGTACGTCATTTGTTTTCTCAGAATCCCGCTTCCTCTTCTTCACAGGATCATTTGGAGGCACTGTTTTGGCTGGCTGAATAGAGGCCGCCATGGTTTTCAGACTTGTTACTGAGGCGGTACCTTCTGATGCTTTCTGAATTGCATATTCCTTTCCTTCTGTTTCATTGGATATGTTGGTTCCACTTGTATTAGTGATGTCTGAGTCCAAACCTATGCAATAATAAATAATAAAATATCATTATGTTGAATCAAAAATAATATTTAGTTGAAAACAATTTTTGAAAGACTTACTAGATGAAGGAGATGAGGACAAGCAAATAAGGTCTGAATTCCATATAGGCGAAAGTGTAGATTGTTTGCCTAAGAAACAAAGAAAATGCAAAGAGGAGAATTTAGCTGATTTGCGAATAATACAGCCGATATTTTAAACAAGCTGAAAACAGGGGATTATTGCCTACCTTGAACAGCAGATGACGGAGATCGAACAGCTGAAAACTCGGGTCGAACAGCAGGTGACGAAGATCGAACAGCTGAGAACTCAGGTCGAACAGCAGGCCGTTGAAAATTTGAAGTTGTTCTGTGAAAAAACATATTACCCTTTAACTTCTGATTAGATTCAGGGACCGTATTCTCGAGCCTGCCCTAATGATTTTCGTATGCGACTTTCTATTTGAAAAGCATTGAATTTCGCATGCGAGTCATAAAAACGATTCGAGAATAGGGCCCCAGTTAACATGAATAATACATACTGTCGGGCTATAATATGATCCGCAAGGAATAGAAGGTCATTGTAAAATATCCAAGTAGACTGGTAGGTAGACGTGTCAGCCCCAGCTCCTGATCTTGGCACTGACATTGTGACTTTTTTTCTTTCCTTTCCAAACTTTTCACGGAGACGATGGAAAAGTTTTTCTGCTTGCAAACCTGAAAACAGAATGAAGTCAGACCATATAATTGTTTAATTTTTTATAATTTATTTACATTAAAATAATTTTTTTATATATTATTTTAATAAAAAAATTAATTTTATATTTTTAAAATTAAATATTTTACTAATACTTTAAATATAAAAATAAAGTAATTTTTAAAAATATATTATTTTTCATATTTATTTTAATTTTGTATCTTTTTTATATATTTATATATTTTTTAATTAATAAATTGCTATTTTATTATAATTAGAATACAATTTTTTTTATTAGCAACAAGTTCCTAACCTATAAATATGATACACATTTACTTACCAGTGAGTGCTGGTGTCATCGCTGCCCCTATACTTGCCCAAGTGAGGGATTTATCTTGGCACTTGCTGTAGCCCTTGCTTCTTTTTACGTACAGTTGAGTATTGGGGCACACAAAGTGAATGAACGTACGGATATATATCTCACGTTCTTCCGAAACGTTATTCCCTATTTCATTACTTTCTTCCTCATTATAACTTTCTTCCATGTTTTCAACGTTCACACTATATAGAGGTAAAGCCGGCGATGATACTTCTTCTTCTGGCACAAAAGTTTCTTCACGGATAGCATCGGCCATCCGGCGATGATACGTGAGCGACCCAAGCCGTTAATTTAACCTACAAAACAGTCGGCGTAACGTGGGCGCAGGCGTTGGAAATAAAAATAATTTATTTCTCCTGCGCCGTTGCGCCGCGCCGCTACGATCAAGAACAAACTTCTTGCGCCTGCGTCTGCGCCCTTACGCCGTCTTACGCCTTGTCGTGTAGACGAGCCTTAAGATTCCGCGATTTCCGCGCGAGAGTTGACATGCCGCGCGCGTGG
>NW_020220517.1:0-11860 GCF_003070985.1 Temnothorax curvispinosus | reverse complement strand
ATTGGTTGTTATAATACCGTTATTAAATTAATAAGATTATTTTCAATTAAACTGCTGTTAGCTAATGCTGTTAATATGTATCATTTTGTTCCGTGTACTTTTGAGAGATTTATATTGGAGACCGAATTAAATTTTAGGACAAACGCATATCGTTGATGATTCAAAAAATTAATAATTATTTTATATCGAAGAAGAGATATATCCTCAATTGAAAAATGATTGCAACATTTCGTTTTAAATTAGGCTGCATCCTCGTTACCTTCAAAAGCGATAAAACTCGCAATTGGATTTCACACATAGATGGGCTTAATTCGCGTGGAAACGAGCTACCTCATTTATCGTATCGTCGTAATTACTGCGCGAAATAATGCTACCGCGCCGTTTACTGCAACTACGGGCGTGACAATTTCGCCGTGGTCGTAGCGAGCACGCGCATAAAATCGAGCCCGTAAAAATCTCCTCCGAGTCGGATGCTTCAAATGCGGATCGTGCTTACCTTTTCGACGAGTGCGTACCTTTCTGGCGTTATATATGTACACGCGAACCAATATATCGAGCCCGCGTGTTCGAAGTCGAACCCGCAATGGATGCAACGGGACACCGCAGGATGCGCCCTTACGCGATGGTGCGGGCGGGTCCATAAAATGTGGGTGGCAAACGAGCAACGGACAGGCCGAGGGGGAAGGCCGAGGGAAACCGGACGGCCGTAACGAATGAAGTGTGCCGCTGTAAAAATGCGGTTTTATAGAAGCAGTCTCACATAACGTTCAAGTAACCGAGACGACGCGACGGACCGTCCGAGAGAAGCGGAAGAACGAGTGCGGCGAACGAGAGTGTATAAGGCACGCTAAGGCGATTCCGATGGGGGTACGGGCAGAGGGATGGGAGACACACTCGCGAGTGGGTGCGCCCGTAAAAAGGAACATCATGCACGCGCCTGCACAGCGTAATATCTGGCTCTCGTATACGTCCATACACTTGGTCGAACTCTTTTTATTCCGCCAACCTTATCTTCGGCGCGCTGTCTTGCGTCGGCCTCTTCGTCTTCTTTGCCTTTCCATCCCTGGCTGCTTTACCTTTCCCCTCTCTTTCGCCACACGGCTTTTTTACCGGCGTCTTGACTCTGTAAACCCTCCATAAAGCCTCGACGACAGGTCGGAATCTCAAGCGTCGCGATTTCGCCGGGTGATATCGATCACGATACCTCGGGAACGAAGTAAGTGGCCGATCGCCACGTCGCGATATACTATCGATGATACCGCTATTCCGGGCTATTCGTGACGCTCCACTCGAACACGCTACCACGCGACGAAAGCTCGAACGGTAATCCTCTTGAATGGAGAAACACCCAACACCCGGAGGCAAAGCGCGTTTACGACGGCGTCTTATCGATAAACACGTATGCGAAAACAAATTCATTCGCCGGGTTGGATTGGGAATAGTCAAAGGTTCGAGGTAATGAGGTTGTCTACCTCCACATGCGACAATTGCTTTTGCGCGGACAACCAAAGAGAGCTAGACGATCGTTGCTGAGAAAACATCAGTTGTTATCGTTGCACCGCCTGGTATTATTATTCCTCTGATATCGGATGGAATTTATCTTGCGCGAATGAAAAGGTGCGCATAACGAGAAGCGAGCTTTCCTATTGCCCATCGAAACGATGAATATAATTTAGGTGATGAGTAAAGGGGTTCTTTCTTTAGAAAATTTAGAATTTTTTGAGAAATGTCCGTGGTTGCTCTAACTTTCGCCAATTTTGAGATATCGGACTATTTCTAATTCTGTTATATTCTTCAGTCTTTTCTATATCCCTATTTCATGTATAAATCTTTAAGATTTTGGTTGATTAGACTCAGCTTTATACGCGATCAAAGGTCTATAATGTTTTGAGAAATATCTGTGGTAGCTCTAACTTCCGCAAATTGAAGATATCGGGTTATTTCTAATTCTATTAAATTCTGTAGTCTTTTCTACCCCTATTTCATATATAATTCTTTAAAAGGTTGATTAGACCTAGCTTTATACGCGATCAAAAATCCATATACGAAAACAAAGCTTCCTTTATCTATGAGGAAGCAATATCAAGAGACACGGTAGCAAAAACACCAAAGTAGGCCGATTGATTCAAAATTTGATATACGGGTCTGATTTTTAATTCCTAACAGCATTCTCAAATAAAATTTTTCGCTATCTTTTACCGAAAAAGGCATTTTACCTACACAAAAAAAGGCAACTTTCATGCACTACCGTGTAACACGGAAACGAGTTTCAGTGGACATGCATTTCTATACTTAAATTACTTATATCAAACCTCCCCTACAAGCACACAAAGTCTACCCTCATTTTTTTGTTACACCCTGTATATCTCAACGGAATCTCATCGATCATCTCATCGAAACATGATCACAAAGATAACGCAAAAAAAATATTAAACTCTATTATCCAGTTTGACACCCGCGAATCTTACGAAATTAGCACGAATAAAATGTCAAACAGTTGTGAGTTTTAACAAATCACGATATGTATTTACAATCACGTTAATATATGCTGTGCGTGTTAATAAATATTATAATGAGAACCTAATTACAATAATACTTTATTAATTAAACGTATCCCGACGCCGCGTCACTCCAGCAGCATTAATACGGTGCGATTAATAAAGTCGTAATATAATTTCGTATAAATGCAATGAGATATATTAATTTCCGTTATTTAAATTACTCAATCCAGTGATTAGTATATTATTCCACGCTTTCAATCCAAAAGTAATGAGTAAATTACGTTCCAACCAGCAAAAAATTTTAAGTACATTGCAAGATCTAATCGATAAAGAAATTATTAGTGGTTGTACAGATATACAAACGCAGATAACAATTAATATAATTCCCACTCTCTATTATTTCGATTCTGTAAAACAGATAAATCGTGCGAAATAGTTGCTTTGATAAATAGTCAATGCATTTACAATCACTGATCGCGAGAGTTCATTGATCATGTGCGTTGATAATAGCTAATTATTCATAAATGATAATCGCATTTGATATTTTCTAGCACTCGACACGATCGATGTTTCGATAAGTAAGATGCGACGCGACATATGAATGTGCTGCCGACTCGAGTCTCGTCGCGCGAATAACACGAGACCTTGTGTATTAAACAAATACCAAGGCCGTACACGAAGCCAGTCTCACCAATACAAAATATTTAACGTATTATGAAATAATTCCACCGAATATTCTGTTTCTTCCATTTCAAACTAGTTGTTAATATATGATCGATTACATACGATAATACACGGCTTCTCGTTACTTAATTGATTCAGCGATTCCATGTATTATTCCGCGTTATCAAAATAGGTAGGCAAATTACATTTAAACGCTCAAATTATATTAAACGAAAGTTTAAAATGTGATATATGAGATACACTCGAATCCAAGCCTCGCTAAGTCCGCAGCGGTACGTAATTAATTATCGTCCATAAGTATCGTGAAATAATAATTTATAATTCCCATTCTCCGTTGTTCCGAATGAAATAAATCGCGCGAAACATCTGCTTCGTGACAAGCAATTGTCATCTCAATTCAATTATAAATTAATTACGGAGACGAACAATAACCCATTCTAACTTAACTTTGATGACGTTTAATATCTAGAAGATACTATCTTCTACTTGTCGCGACCGCATTTCGAAGTACAATGCACGACGACACACGGAGTGGCTCGCGCCACGATCTGCTGGCTTGAATCTCACTGACTGAGTAGAGTCCCTCTAATCAGAGTCTGGCCAACTTGCAGTTCTGGCAAAATTCTGCGAGAGAGAAGGATATAAGAGAGAAAAAGAAAGCGATATACATTCATATCGCTTTTTCTTTCTCTCTTATATCTATTTCTCTTTCTGTTCTCTTGCTTTAGACAAGCCAAGAAATGGCGAACCAATCAAAAGTTGCTACTGATCAACCAGACTCTGATTAGAGAAACTCTATCACTGAGCGAATGATAGCGCGGCGACCTTGCATGAATACAACGCACCGTGCATATGCCGCCGCAATAATGAATACCAAGGCCGTGCTTCAATGAAATTATCTCGAAATATTTTAAATGTTTTATAAAATACAACACAAAATATTTTTTATTTCTTACGTTTTAATAAATGAGAGAGCGTTTCAAAATGGAAATATTGTTTATGCAACACGTGCATGGAAAGTGCCCCATTACGCACGCTACGCGTGCGTGATAGACCACTTTCCAGGCACTTGCAACATAAAATAGGGAGTGTAAGCCGTGTGTAAAGACTCGCCTTCGGCTCGTGCGTAAACTCCGCACCCGGGAATTTTCATCTTACCTCACTTGTTACACAAATAACTATATCTGTATCCTAATTGATATGTGTATAAATGTATGTTATGTATGTATAGGTATACCTTATAGTGAGAAAAATATATATGAATAAAATTAAATAGAAAGGAAAATAAATATTTTTTTCCTATTGTCGACGTATGGATTACAGCCTCTTTTGTGCAATCTTAATCAAAAGTTACATAAAGTTGTTGCAGGAATAGATGAAGATAGTGAGAAAGGATAGATTTGCATGAGAAAACAAGAACCGTGCTCGATATCTACAAAATTGCAAGTGCGTGTCTGGTTTATCAAGTTTCGGTCTAATTGTCGCTTTCCTCACTCTCACTCTCTCTCTCCCTCTCCCTCTCCTTCTCTCTCTCTTTTTTCTGTCTCTTTGTTTTCTCGGAGCATAAGAGGGATTTTATAGCTGCCGTTTTTCAAGGAAATAACCGTGAACGTGAAATAAAAGTCAATCGCGATAGACAATTTCATATTTTACGGTTTGTCAGCATATGTGCGCATGAACCTGTCGTCATTCTGTCTCTCTAATGATCGAAGCCTTATCGGCTACAGATCAATCTCGTAAGGCATAATTAATATTCATGACTCACTTGCAAAGGACATTACACTTAATGTATATTTGATTGAAGACAGTCTGTACAGCCAGACGTGGTTTTATTACAAGGATGTCAAACATCTGTATGGATAACTGCGCGGATTATCATCTGGCGTGAATTATGCATCTCGCGTGAGTAGCAACGAGATCGTGACAAAACTCATTACCGTGTACTGCCAAATAATTAGCTCCTAATAAATAAAAATACCTTTATGTTAAAAAAAAGGAGAATAATAGTATCATACTGTTAATAGCGAAACAAGGTTAATAGTTGATAATCGCAGTAAATAGTTTGAATGTAATAATATGCGACTACATATACTAAATAAATTTATAAATTATATTTGAATGCTATACTGCTGATATAAGTATGAAACAACTTAGGATTTATTTAACCTTTCTGTTTTATATCTATTTCTTAACAATGTATTCATATTTTAATTTCTCACTTGTCAATTAGCTATAGTTTGTCTTAATTTTAATTATTAATTAATTAATTAATTTTGATGTTATTTAATATTAAATCTATTCACTAAGTACTGGATCGTTGGTATACATTATATTTTACTCATTATTGAATATGAGGCATTGATGATTAAAGAATTTTTTCATACAATAGTCTAACAAGACGTAAATTTTTAATATTTGAATATACTACCGCATCTTTCTCTTTATTACGTTGAATGCTAATTCTAGTCTACATTGTATCCCGTAGATCGCTTTGCAGTATTTTTGTGCAAGAGGAATTACCTTCGCATATATTTACGAAATTTTATAATAGCTTATGATATAAGCTATACAATGATATGCACGAAACATCTCGAAAGTGTTTCTTTTGTAAATATAAAAAGATATAGTTTCATCGTGCAGCAATATTATTAAATATTACATGAATTTATGACGATTATACTTTTCATAAAAATGTTTTCAGAGTGTCAAAAATTTTGTTCTAAAAATTATAAGATTTCTCAATTTTATCTTGTGCGCGATATTGATTTTTTGGGGGCAGTGATAATTTACCAAAATATCCGCGCTTTAATTGAATATCCACCATTTCCCTCAGAAAAGCAGTTACATGGAAAATCCCATACTGTCCTGAGGTTTTGAGACTTATATTGATGTACCTAATTCGGAGTGCGAGCGCACATCGCGGATCAAAGAGTTTCCGTTGCATGTACAAGGGAAAGAAACCTAAACGAAAAAGTAAAGCAGCAAAAGAGAACATTCACTTGGTCGTATAATTTGAAGCATTCACTAAATATTCCGATATAGGAATCTATAAAAATTCGCTTCTTTGGAGCGTAAATATACATTTCAAAGTATGAATCTTCGATATTTTGCAGCGATATTGAGATTGAATTTATGACACGTAAAGAATTTTTTCAATTTTTATAAAGAAAAATGCAGCGTTTATTATATATTATAGAAATATAATGTAAATATAAATATATAATTTGCATTCATTTCAACATTGCGAGTTTTCGAAATAAATAGATGCATACGTATAAAATAGATCATACGTATAAAATTTCGGAGGACTTTATGTTTCCGTGATGTCGGCGAAAGTGCAGGAAAGTGGCCGTTTGCATGAAGTCAATCGAGCGAAATCTATTATACGACGTTATTCGACACGCTCGATTTCGATAGGAAGGATAGCGGGCTATATGTAACTCGTATGATGCAATGACTGCTGCGGGCAAAAGGCGGAGTTCATTCATGAGATTGTACTTTAGAATTGCTTTTCTTAAAATTCTGTTTAGGAATTGCTACTACTAGTTTCAGAAGCAGAAAATCGTGCATAATATCTTACACCATATAATCGTATATTAAAGAAGTACAAAGACATCTGTACATATATTGACTGAAATCTTAAAATATGATATGGTTTAAATGTGCAGATCTTGAAAGTTAATATATTTTTATTACGTTGTATTTGATATTGTAATTTTTTAATCTTATAACATTTTTCTGAGAACTTGAGGTGATTACTTCAAAATCTGATTCAAGATCCAATTTTAATGCGTTGAAGTATTTGCTACAGTGCCAGACTAGAGTCAAGCTCAAAACTGGGTCTTCTTTCCCCGCTAATTTTTCCAAACTCGTTCCCTTGGCAGTGGTTTCGCTAAATAGTAGATAGGGACAGTGGGAATCTCGTTAATCCATTTATGCACGTCACTAATTAGATGACGAGGCATTTGGCTAATCCTGCGCCCATGATCGGGCGGACTTCCCGGAGTAGGCCCCCAGTAGCCATGTCAAATTAAATTATAGAATTAAAATAAAATAAATAGAATAAATAAGAATAATTTATCTCGTGGATGGATATCCATCCGTGTCAACGAATGCACAGGCTTAAGCATGCCCGGCGCCGGGGCTCGACTCGCAGCGGTGGCGGGAATCACGTCCGCTTCTCCCACGTTGCAAGGCCGGCCAACTTCGAATCCCCGGCTAAGGTATAAAGACAATGATTGCCCCTGCCTTAACGGGCTTGGGACCCTTAGTGGGGGTCATTCAGCGCCAACATGTAAGATTCGTGGGACAGTTATCTGTCCATGAATGAGTTCGCAAATCGAGCTCCATAGAGCTATCATCGACATCGTGAGCCAATCCGATTTTCTAATGTCAAGTTCCTTTAAATTCCAGCACTCTTGGGTAGTGCTCTTCTGGAGTCTATTACAATATAGGCACTACTCTCGCATCGCGGACATTAAAGTTCGTTTTTAATTTAATTGATGATGTCTTTGTACCTCTCGATCTTCTCTCTAGCTCCTTCAGCGAGAAAATTCTTAAGAGAGTCATAGTTACTCCCGCCATTTACCCGCGCTTGCTTGAATTTCTTCACGTTGACATTCAGAGCACTGTGCTCTGAAGAAATGCATAATAAAATACATTTAAGTGTTTTATATAGTTTTTTCGAACAAAACGAAGATAAACTTTATTTTTCTAATAATAAAAAAGTAACCCCAACGGGTTACTGCGACGAGACATTTCTGAACGTCCGGTGACGAGCAGAGCGAAAAATGCCGCGTAGTCGAAAATAGAACATGCCAGTAAATAAAAAAAAAAGCACGATGGCAAACGATGGCGCGTCAACTCGGGTCACGATACTGCGTACGTCGCCGCGTTCGATTTGCGCGTGTTCTTTCACGCGAGAGAAGCGAGATGCGAGCATTTAGGCCAATTCGACCGTAGACGCGAGTGCGAAGGGACCGTACAGCACGTACGAGAGATTGTGATTGGATTGAAACGTGCAACTGACACGCCACCCGCGTGTCCGGCGTCAGCTTCCTTTTTCAAAATTCGAACTATCGTTTGCCTCACGGAAGTTTATCAATACTTCATCCTTCTACCGCCGAGAAAAGAATCTAAACCGTTTTTTATCTCTATAATAGCATTATAGGAGAGATAGTTTATTTTTGCATATAATTTAACAAACGTTTTATCTCGATATTGTGACTGATGCAACAAACGGTAGTATCGTTAAACTTGTAAAATTAATCAAAATTCTTTATATCCCATTGGATAAAAATCTTTCTCTAGATATATTACGAAAAGAAATCATATAAATGTCATTTTTTTCGAAATTTCTTTAAAAATACTGAATTTTGATGCGAAAAACTAATTATAAGAACACAATAGTTATAATTTCATTGATAAGGTTTTGTGCCTCCACTAAAATTACTTGATACAATCTTAATTAATGAGCAGTACTTTCTAATTAAACTTTCCTTCCCTTAACATTTAGGAGCTTACGAGTATGTCATTTTGCGTCGTTCTCACGTTCATAAATAGAGATCACGATGACACTAAAACAGCGGGTCAATATAGTTGAAAGGCATTATCGCACCTTATCATAGGCGATTATATCTTATCACTCCATTACGGATAAGCGATTATGCGCTTCGATTTACCGGGCGATAGTGACTAACGCGTCATCAGTTCGCACGAGTGGAAAATCCATCTTCGAAGGGATACCCTGGCGTGCAGCAAGGGGAGGGGAAACAGAAAGAGCGCTCACACTCGCGAGAACGATCGGGGTGGTTTGATATTAAATCCTGGTGACTGGCGTGTCCTGGACGAGACGAGGAGAATCCTCGCAACACCAGATGGAACTGACGCGCTGAGTGACGTCAAATTAAAACACGCAGCACTGACGCGACGATTCGACGACACCCCATATAACCTCGCATCGTGCTGCCCCGCTTCCTCCCTCATCGCCCCCTTGGCACAACCGGTTTCCTACCTCTGCCTCCCGCGAATTCTCCCGTCGCTGCACCACGAGCCGCGTCAAGCACGTGATCGCGATAGCGGATCCCGCAGGCCGCGGCTATTCTGCACGATACGGACGGACGTATAGCTTTTTGAAACACGGCCGAAAGCCGCACGGCACATTTTACGAGATATCGGTAGAGATTCGACGACGATGCCGTTACACCGGTGACATTTATGTAGCACGTGACACGTGCGATGCGTGAGTAGCGGCACGGTAGGTGAAGATAAATCGTTCTGTCGATGGCTGCGACTTAATAAAGATGACGGGATGATGACGACACGTGCACTAGCACAATTTCTCCACTATTTGCCGATTCCGTTAGAATTACTCTCATTCGCAAAGTAATCGATAAATAATTTAAGATTCCTTTTTTAATATCGTGCATTATACAATAAGGAAATCTGATATCTTCATTAAAAAATAAAGCTTATTGTTAGTATAAAATCATTGGTAGTGACGTAACTAATAGCACTGCAGAGATTCGCGGGAATCTCGAGGCATCACAAAAAAAAATAAAGAAATTAGAAAAAAAGACGGAAAATAAAAAGACACAAAAGTAGATGGAGAAATAAAGAGAAAGAATTCCTCCCTCGTTTATACGGCATACGATCGAACGAGATCACAATTTTATAGATATACATATAGATATACATATACATAAATATAAATATTATATTCTTCTCTCTTTCCTTTACATACGTACTCTTATACCATTTGCAATAAAGTTTCACGAAACTCGAAGGAATAAAAAATTTTGCAAACTGTATACGTAAAAAATCTGAAGTGATAAAATTTAAATTGATACGACATATAATATTATATGTAATCAATATTACATATACAATCTAAAACAATCTAAAATAATACCGTTTCTAACTCTAAAGAAAGTGCTTTAGTTTTGATTCATAGCGCATGTCAAAGAAATATTTGTATTAAAAAATTGTATCGGTTATTGGTTCCAGTTGAGACAAATTCCATTCAATGGGTGAATTTTTCAATCCATAAAATAGATTTTTATTCATATTAATTATCAATTCAATCGTTTTATACAAATGTTCTCACGGCGTGCATATCAGTCTGTCGATTAAAACAAAGTGGTTTTTATATATTTAACAAAATCCACGCGGCGAGCATCACCAATATCCGGTTGAAAGCACAGCATGGCCGTCGCACAAATGTCACCGGCAATGCTCCAGATAGATAATTCGTACTCGACCTATGCCTATTGTCTATAAGACCTAACAATCCGACATGAGCATCAAGCGCACTTTGCCCAAGTGTATAAGAGCGCCACTATAATAAATGGCTATAATAATGGATAAGCGATACGCGATTACATCGTTTAATTAGAACCGATCGCGGTAACTGCGTCCGTAAACAAAATAACAAATGCATTAATGTAAACGTTCATTCAATTTTAATGCGCGATTTATTCCTTAAGATAAGATCTTTATTCGTGGGATTCTCCTCTCTCCCTCTCCCTCATTTATCTGTAATTATACAAGATGATATCGTGTGCATAACTCTTTCATCATTGACTTTTTAATGGAGTTGTCATCAATTTTTCTTAGCAGACAAGAATTTATTAAAATATACGCTAATTTTCTAATTTTTGTCTAATATTAAATACTGGGCGTAAACGTCAAATTAAATTTATGTTAATAGAAAGTTTCCTTAAATTAAAAAACGAATAAAAAAGAAGCATCTATTTATATAATTACACCATTATTAGTTATTTAACTTGTTAAATCGATTCTCAATTGTTTTGCAGTCGACAAATATTAAGGAAAAGAGAACAAAGGAAGTTCTTATACATCTTTAATGAAAATCTTACTCCGTCGTTTGTATTTCTCAGAGAAAAACCTTTATAATGCAGCAACAGTTCCGAGACATTCTGCATAAAACCACGTATATGATTATAATGCACGCCTCCGTAGATAGTATCTCGCAGCAATTAATTACGCACAATCAGATCGTAACAATTAATAGTACAACGTCTACGCTACTTAATTCACTTTGCTCCATTAATATTTCCTTGCAATTATTTGCGTTGTATTCAACAGAATTCCCTTGATAGAGATGAGAGAGACTACTAGAGATTTGAAGCATAATTTGGAAAATATAAAGGTATGTATAAGAAATTTTTTTTCCGTTCTTAATGATCTATTTTGAACCATTCTGCAAAACTTACAAACTATCGACTGTCAACTATTACCTATATTGCATGTCAATATAATTTTATATTTATATTACATTTCTTTCCATCGTTGTTAATTTTTCCATCTTATATTTAAAAACAGGTAAAAATTAAAGTGCTCGTCATTTGAAAGATCATCATCGATATAATCGCTTCCAAAAGCATTTTTTTTAAACGTCTGCAGATTTAGGATTAGGAAAAAAAAGAGAATGATTCCGACAGAGCGTCAAATTGGCCTGCGATAAATAGACGCGCGTGCAATTAGACTAACCGCCGTCTGTCATTTCAATCGAAAGCGCACCCTTCGACAACGCGTCATTCACCGACTGAAGTCACAGATAGATCGGGACACGTGCGGCTTCATTATTATTTCCCCGCGCGCAGGAGAGGCAGGATCAAACGGGGCGAGAATGCAGCGAAGGAGGAACGACTCGG
>NW_020220516.1:12913-24014 GCF_003070985.1 Temnothorax curvispinosus | reverse complement strand
AATCAGTCCGGTAGATACGTTGTGAAGCTTCCGGTGAAGGAGCACGTAATGGCCAAAATCGGACAGTCCAGGGACATCGCGATGAAGCGACTGCTAGCCATGGAGAGGCGTTTCAAGCGTGATCCCAACCTACAGGAGCACTACGTGCGCTTTATGCAGGAGTACATCGCACTCGGCCACATGAAATTGGTAGACGAGCAACCTGATGATGACCCGCCGGCCGTCTACCTGCCTCACCACAGTGTAGTTAAAATGGCTGGGCAGTCACTCAAAATACGTGTGGTATTCGATGCATCCTGCAAAACTACTACTGGAGTGTCTCTAAACGACGCGCTCAGAGTGGGACCAGTCGTCCAGCCAGAGTTGATTTCCCTCCTGATTCGCTTCCGCTTCTTTCTATACGTCTTCGTGGCCGATATAATTAAGATGTATCGGCAGATTCTGGTCGACCCATCGCAGACACATCTTCAACGAATATTGTGGCGGAGCAAGCCCAATCACGACGTCAAGGCATACGAATCCCTGGTGGTCACCTACGGCACCGCAGCTGCCGCATATCTAGCCACGGAATGCCTGAACGATCTAGCCGAGAAAAACGCATTGAGATTCCCGGTGGGATCGATCCACCTCAAGGAAGGTTGTTACGTGGACGACGTCGCGACCGGGGCCAACACAAAGAAGGATCTAGAAATAGTTCGCCATCAAGTGGTGGAAATACTACGATTAGGAGCGTTCAAATTAAGCAACTGGGCATCCAATTGCCCGGAATTATTAAAGGACGTCCAGGATCAGAACCACGAGCCAGTAGAAATTTGCAGCGATGCAAACTCACGCATTCTCGGAATGCAATGAGATCACATCAGAGACACATTTCAAGTTTCTCACGACACTCAGGAGAGCCACAGTACTGTCTCCAAACGCACAATATTATCCGGCGTTGCCAGGTTATTCGACCCCCTCGGTCTTCTCGGACCTGTCATCGTGGTCGCGAAACTCATCCTGTAAGACCTGTGGAAGTCAGGTAGCCATTGGGACGAGTCAGTGCCACAAGACATCCACGCGCGTTGGTCAAGACTGAAGGAACAATTGTCGGTCTTGAAACAAGTACGAGTTCCGCGGTGCGTCAAGCTTGCCACGGATCCCCAGCTAATACAAATACATGGATTCTGCGATGCCAGCCAAAAAGCATACGGAGCCTGTATATACCTTCGGACAAAACTCGGCACCAGCTACCGCACCGAGTTGCTTTGCTCGAAATCCCGCGTGGCCCCGCTCAAGGTCATATCGCTGGCAAGGCTGGAGCTACAAGCGGCATTGTTATTGGCCGAATTGATGGACAAGGTCAGCACATCGATCGACGCAATTCAAGAAGTTTTTCTGGTCTGACGCTACCATCACACTATACTGGATAACTTCGCTTTCCCGGAGGTGGGAGATATTCGTTGCCAACCGAGTTGGTAAGATACAACGTTAAACCAAGATAGAAGATTGGAGGCACGTTCCGTCCACAGACAATCCCACCGACATACTATCACGCGGACTACATCCGCACGAACTCGTGGAAGCAAGTTTATGGTGGCATGGACCTACCTTTCTGCAATACGAAGAAGACCGCTGGCCAAGTAAGGACATCACTCGCCTAGGAGATGATTTTCCCGAAACACGAGAAGTAGCGGCAGCCGTCGTCATCATCAGTCCTTCGATCGTCGACGGATTAATCAAAAAGCATTCAAACTTGGGCAAGATATGCCGCATCATAGCGTATTGTCTCAGGTTCAACAAGGCGCATTGGCCGACTCCGGCCACCGAATCCGTTTCTCACAACAAGATGTCGCACGCGTTGGGCGTTGTGTGCAAAGCAGTGCAAAGAAGCTCATTTCCCGACAAGTACAGAGCGCTGACCAAAGGGGACTCGGTTAGCGCGTCCAGCAAGATACTTTCCCTGTCTCCCTTCATAGACGAAACCGGGCTAATCCGGGTGGGGGGTAGATTAAAGAATTCTGAGTTAAAATTCGACGCGTGCCACCCCATATTACTACCTCGCGATCATGAGCTCACAAAACGTACGATAAGACGAGAACACGTGCGTAACATGCATGCTGGCACTCAGGCAACTATGGCCGCAGTCAGGCAGAGATTCTGGCCTTTGTCGCTGCGCTCAACCGCGCGAAAAATTATCCGAAACTGCGTAACATGCTTCAGAGCTAAACCGAGCCAATCAGAAGCTATAATGGGCTCGTTGCCTTCTACTCGCGTTACCGTTTCAAGGCCATTCTCGCATTGTGGTGTCGATTATGCCGGACCCGTCATGGTAAAGGAGGGCAAGCGACGTAATGCCCGCTTTCACAAGGCGTACATCGCTATCTTTGTGTGTTTCTCCACGAAAGCCGTACATATCGAATTAGTAAGTGATCTCACATCGGAAAGCTTCTTTAGCGCACTCCGGCGTTTCATGTCCCGAAGAGGCAAACCCGCTTGCATATATTCCGACAATGGGACCACGTTTGTAGGGGCGCATAAGCAGATCAAAGAGTTCTACGACTTAATTAACGATAATCAGGTTCGAGACGATATAAACCAGTTTGTTCGCGAGCAGGAAACTTCTTGGTCCTTTATCCCGCCTAACGCGCCGCACTTCGGCGGTCTATGGGAAGCCGCAGTAAAGTCGGCCAAGTATCACATGACTCGAATTATAGGCCAAGCGCATTTAACATTCGAAGAAATGCAGACGGTACTCTGCGAAGTGGAAGCAATCCTGAACTCGCGACCACTCACGCAACTGAGCGCCGATCCAAATGATCTCGCGTATCTCAGTCCCGGTCATTTTCTTGTCGGTACAGCCTTGAATAGTTTCCCTTGTCACGACTTACAAGACATTAACAAAAATCGGCTTACGCGCTGGCAAAGAGTAGAGCAAATAAGACAACATTTTTGGCATAGATGGAGCACTGAGTACCTTAATTCTTTGCAAGAACGAACCAAATGGAAGGCCAACAAGGGCGTACAGTTAAAACCCGAGCAATTAGTGCTCATAAAACAGCAAGGCCTAGCTCCTTTGCAGTGGCTGTTGGGGCGAGTTCAGAATGTTCACACCGGAGCCGACGGCGTCACGAGGGTTGCCACCGTCCGAACAGCGAAAGGTGACTTCACAAGACCTCTTTCTAAGCTCGCGGTGTTACCCATAGACACTTAAGTATACTCGTCTCGCGTGGACGTCAAACTTCGCGTTCAGTCATAATTAGCGTTAAGATTTTTGCGAAGCCCTTTGGTTGCCACTCCTATATCACAAGCGTCTATTTAATCATAAGTGCGAATGCTATTTTATTTTATGTTTGACCTAGTCATCTTAGATTCCAAACTTAGTTATACTAATCTTTGTACTATATGCGACTCCAATTCGAAGGAGTGTCATGTAACCATTCTGATGTAAGAGACTACTTTTTACGTTTTGTTCTTTTGTTTTGAAAGTACGTCCTTTCAAGGGGGGCGGCGATGTATGATGTGTAACCGGGTCCGCTCCTGCTTTACCGATCCACGATTACCCCGCGTTGTCGTGCCTGCTATTCGCGGGCGCTCTCGTAGTATTCCGCCTAGTTACGGCCGTGCTCGCAGCGGCGTCTCCCACCACTGCCGCCACTACTACCGTAGAGAATCATCGTGATCGTCGTACGAATCGCACGTGCCGTTAAGTCGAGCGATAGACCGTGCTTTTATTGTACCATCCGAGTGACTTTATAATTAATATTCAACGCAGAGAAGTAAATCCCTTTCTTTATCGACCACGCCCGATTCTGAGGAAGCAGCCGCTCGATCAACTGCGTGGAGGCCACGAGGCCTATTCAAAACACGTTTATTAGTTTTTTTCTTTTAATAAAATACTAACAAAATTAAAAAAAAAGTTATAATATTTTTAATAATATAAGAGAAATAAGACCCCCCGTTTTATGACCGTTATACAATCAATCAATATTAAATAAGCCGTTTACGGTCCGAGCTTGGATCTTAATAGCCTAATAATATTTTTTGTGTATTACACGTATATTTTTTCCAACCTTAATAAACTGTGCGCCGACATAACTTGTCAAACTTACAACACAGCTCCTGTTGGAGTAGTAAATTCTTTACTACTCCAACATTATTTAAATCGATTTAATTAGAGGGGAGTGAGGGGATTTTACTACTCCAATAGGAGCTGTGTTATAAGTCTGACAAGTTAGTCGGCGCGTAGTTTATTAAGGTTGAAAAAAATATGTAAATATAGTATATAAAAAATATTATTAGGCTACTATAAAATTCAAGCTCAGACCGTAAATTGTTTATTTAATATTGATTAATAATATTTTTGATAAAAAGGCTGCCTAGAATAGAAATATTGGTTTAGTTTTAGTTCAGACGATAACCACATATACTTCTTCTGAATAAGAAAATTTTAGCTTTTTGCGTTTCAGATACCTATAGAACAGCTAGAATTATTTACACCGTCTGTCATTTATACCTTCTAGTGACCAGAATACCTATAATATAATAGAAAGGAAAAGCATTTTTGTTACTTAAAAAATAAAAATAAAATTTTAAAATAAGGTGAAGTGAACATGCAAAGTTTAACATTATTCACTTTCTTCGTTTCCTTATAAAAAATTCCTGCAAAATATATATTTTAATGATCTTTTAAATCAAAATACCCCCGTTAATAATTTTTTACATTTTCTTCCTGACGGAAGAGATTTTACCACTTCTCAATATAAATATAAATTTATCTTGCCATGGTTTTATTCGATTATTCCGGCGTTTTTATATTTGTGATTCAATTAGATTATTGTTTATTTTGTTAGGTGATTGTTTAATGTTTTAGTCTGACTAATGTTTAATGTTTTAGTATGTTAAATGAACATTAATTATCATGTTTCTTGATATTTATCTTCTTCTTTCGTAATAATCCGTTCCGAAGAAGACTAACTATAGTCGAAACATTAACCGTGTGCATTATTTGTATAATAAATTGTTTTTATTTTAATCCAATATCCCTCTTTTGGTGCTCGTGATTTGGCAAATTTAATAAGAGTAAAAAGAACACTATAAACTACCTTTTTTTTCTTGATAGTTAATATTTTACTATTATTATGCATTTAAATATTAAATTTAAATATTTTGTCAAAGTTAATGTTTTTAATATGACTTTTTTTCTAGATAAAAAACCATATTGGCCAGAACAGGAATTTCTATACATTACATTTACGAATTTTAGTTTTTATGTTTATAAATATTTATTTAATTAATTAATTTTATGTTTAATTTTAACGGTACAAAAACTACGGAAGTACATGATCATACGCGATTTTATGTTTAATAAAATTCATTTATTAATTTGCAATTTTTTTATAAATATAATTGCAATATTTATAAATATAACAATTAAAACTCGTAAATATAAACATAAAGTAAACATCCCAGTGGCCGGACACGTCCCAGTGGCCGGACAAATTGGAGAAAAATATTACTATTTATTTAAACAATTAAAAATGAAAATAATAATTATTGTAAAAAAAACTTTAATATTTAACAATTAATTGGGAAAAAGAAGTAAACCTAATTAAACATTTTTGTATTTAAAAAAATTGATTAAACGAGCATGTGTCTGTTGTTTGTGAAAATGATGGCCAATCGTTAACAGATTCGTTAAGCGCAAGCATGTAGCTAATAATATAAAAATTGGATATCTAATTATATTTGTAAATAAATAATCAATTATCTAATTTTAATGATTAGTTAGAAGCTCGTTTTGACGAAATTCATCTTAAAAATCACAATTAAAACGATAATTTTGAGTGTCCGGATACTGGTACATTAAAAATATCAGAATTCCCAATCGCCGGATGTGCGAACGCAATTTGTTAAAAAATGAGAGGTTATGTCATGCAGTGTCGCTTGTTGGAATCGATAGATTTTTGCGGTAAGTGTAATAATTACATGTTTCTAAAGGCATTTAATTGCATGTGAGACTTTTTAAAACTACTCACCGATAATTTATCAATTTATATAACCTATTTCAGCTGTCCGGCCACTGGGACAAGTATGTCCGGACACTAAGCCACAACCTATTTCAGCTGTCCGGCCACTGGTACATTGACACGCTCCATTATTTATGTAAATATTAAATTATTAATTGATATATGTGAGTTAAAATAATTTTTTCCTGCTTAAGGGAATCTTAAGTTTTCGAATGAATACAAATATTTATATTAAACATCTTTCTAAATATTACAAATCGTATTATTTATGACAAATCATGCTTAACCGTCCGGCCACTGGGATGTTTACCTTAAATGTAACATAGCGCATCGTCGATTTGCCAACTCGAGACTCGGCACTCGGCGAGACATGAGAGGCGATATCCGAAATGCGTGGCCTCTACAGCTCAAGAGAGAAGGAAACAGCAGATCGTATGTCTGCCCTTCTCTCCCCGCGCGAAGCTTGCCGAGTGCCGAGCAATCCGAGCATACACTGACAGAGGAGGGGCTTGCGCGACCAGCACATCCCCTCCATCTGAGTAGTTCGGACACGAACTATAGCACGGATACGAACCCATGTATTGTTACCCGAGATCTCTCTGATTGTTACCGAGCGTAACGCCGTAGTTGACGTCCACTTTCTCAGAGAGCAGATTAGGACAGGCGTCCCCTGAAGCGGGATGGCCGTTCTCAGGTTTCTCTCTGATATATCGAGGATGCACATACCTACGTAGATTGGTTTGTCGAACTTCACCTCGAGTTTTTGCATTTCTATTGCTACTAAATTCTCCGAAAAGACGCTTCGGCTATGAAAATTTGGTTTCGCGATTATTGCCTCCGCGCCGTATCTACCCTCCCAATGAGTCACAAGTCGCACGTCAACGTGATTATTGCGCACATTCTCCATGGTTTTGCCAAACACTGGATTGTTCATCAATTTGTATAAATTTTTCTCAAAATTATTCTTGGCCAATGTTCTAAATTTCGTATTGAGGTCTATATAATCGCGAAGCTATGGAGATTGCGCAAATTTCAATATGTGGTGAATCTTTGATATACGGAGACCGTGACGAGTACACTGCTGCAGGTTGCGATAATGTATGACATAACGTTTCTTATCGTATAATGTTGCGAGGAGCTTGTCCTGCCGCTTACCGGGTGGTTTATCGTGCGTCGGACAGAACGGTAGGGCAGTGTGCGCGTCGTGAAGATGTTGCGAATAATCCAAGTCGACTTTGAGAATGTATCCTATCGAGGAATCCAAAGCGACATCCATAACATTAAAATCGGTTACGTCGTCGACCCATTGAAAATCGGCGTATGACAATGGTTGACTCATTGCCCAGCCGTACAGGTTGTTTACGTCGAAATACATCAGGTACGACGACGGTTTCGATGGATCGTACGACTGCATGTGCTTGTTGTTGGCCAGCGCATATCTGTTTGAACATTGACTCAAACCGCCGCGTATACCGCGTTCGATAAACATGACCATGTCAATGTCGGTGAGCAATTCAAAATTGATACGCGTATGCTTCAACATAGCATCCCACGTAAAACCCGGTAGAGTATAATAATACGCCGGATCGAGTCCATAACTCGCGACGCAGCTATCGCGAAAATTTTCAAAGATATCGGCCAACAGCAAGACATCGGTTTTGAGTTGAGATATAAATCGCTGTAATCACCGAGCGTTCAAATGGAGAACCGCTGCCAGACGTTGACGGCGTGCGCGTAATCGCTCTCGGATACGGTGTCACCTGTCAATGAACTGTAAAACGAGTCGCGCGGTGGTAAACACAACTCCTCCAACTTTTCGACGCAGTCAATGTACTCGTACGGAAATACGTCTTTTCGTGTCAGAAAATTAAAATTTTCTGCGGATAATTTACAAAATTCGCGTTGCAATATTCGCAGTTTATTCTTGCTGAGATAAGATGCCAATTTATCGAGACTAGCGGTGAGAAACTTGTACGAATCGATAAATCGCAATTTGACGCAAGTTTTCTTATCTTTATCTTTGGTGCTTTGAACGTTTTTCGTAAACGAAATATATTTTTCTTTTGTGATTGGGAGTAAGTCTACATGTCCTTCGTACGCTGTTGCTATTTCTGTTATAATAAAATGTGCATCGTAGCCCGATAAATTATGAAAAACTATGGGAATGCAATGCGAATCTTATAATTTAAGTCACAATTAGAATGCGCGGGACCTCTGTATCGACCGGTCAGGTGACAATGGTCGCGTACTCGCACGTCGTCTGGCTTAAACGGTTTTTCGCACACGTGACAGTGCGTTGCGCTGTTAAACTTTTTCCACTCGTCTCGCGAGAAATCTGCCATGGGTAAATTAGTAGACGAGATAGTTTTTACGTCGTGAGCTAAACGTCTTAGCTCTTCGGCGAACCACGCGACGCAATCCTTATCGCGACGAAACCGATACGCGGATAACCGATTCGTCGTACGAGCAATGCATGTAGTACCCTATGCTAAACACGCGATGATGTTGATATGTGTACCTGGACGTTTTCGGATCCGTTTCCATCTTCTCCAGGGTACATTCCAGGTCGGCGTATACGATAAACGGAACTCGTTCCTTCCTGTTGTGATTCTTAAAGGCCAACCACTTGTCGTTATCGCTCGGTAACTTGATCGCGCAGTCGTTCATCTCCCGACAGTCGACGGTGCGGGCTTCCAATTTCTCGCTGGAGCCGAAGTAGTGCAAACATCTGTAAATAATGAAATTTTTTTTACAATATATCTTTTACGTATGAATTATTTTCATTATTTATTAGGATGTATACTCACCGATCGCAAAAGTATTTCCTCTGCTCTTTTTTACTCAGTTGCGAGCTCACGAGGCGGGATAGGTTCTTAATCCATGCAAAATGTCCCACGTTGTCGTCATGCACGTACAGCAGATTTACATGTCTGTCCATCTTTCGGTCAGTAACCCGTATTGGCAGGATAGCAACTTCCTTGTTTTTTTTCTCGATGATGTAGACGTTGATGGAGATGTTGTGATTTTCAAAATTTTTAATTTGATTCAATGTCATTGGAAACTTAATGTCCGTAAGATTTAGCACCAACGTGTAATGAGGATACGACGATTCCCGTTTTGCATTTCTTTGGGCTGGATGCAGAGCAGCCACCACTGGCCATGCGAAACATGCATTGTCCATTGATCGCACGTTTATCACCGAATTCTTTTTTTCAATTTCTTGCGGTATTTCCACAAAACACCCCGCGTGCAATGGATTATATTTGTTCACATTTACCATTAAATTGAGTATACGCGACAACACCGATCCGCTATCACGTTCCTGGAATTCCTCCAGCTTTGCTAAGGTAGGCTCGATGACGTGTCGCTTGTACCACTCACACAGATCGGATTCACGAAAGAGTTCACTGTTTCTCGTTGCGATACTTTTATTTGCGCGTTTGTCACCCGCAACAAATTCACCATTAATCATTGTGTTTATTTTTACATTGTCGTGCCGTTGCATGACGTTCCGCACACGATCGAGTACAATTTCTATCGCATGTTTGAGAAATTGACGAGGCTCGATGTGTTTGGAATTTATTACCGCACCGGTCAGTATACGGCTTTCAAAAACCGTATCTATTTCGCGCCATCTGAGTCCTCTCACTCGCACTGTATCCTGCACCCACATGCACGAAACGTTGACGTACCGAATCTTTCAAACCTTCGAGTCGTGCGATACAAGCAACCAACGACTGTTTGAGACCAATCGATAATCGTGGCCGTTTAATTCGGTTTTGTTCTTCCAACGATTCGATAAACTCGTCACATCGTTGCTCCCACGCGGCAAAGTCTTCCCTCGAATTTAAAAGGGTGGATTGCTCCAACAACTCTTGCTCCATGTTATTGCACGATCCTCTTCCTAACGCCATTTGTTGCACTCACGACTTCCAATTCTTGACTATTGAGCGTATCCCCCAGATTATTTATTTTATATTCTACTAATGATGTATCATTTGCTTATCATATCTAATTTCATCTCAGCAGCCGTACATCGGCGCTATTTGCAAAATTTGCAGTTTGCACGTGTGCGATAAAATCATTGCGAGACATGTTCTTGAAAACGATATTGCGCCATTGACTTTCGGTGATTTGATCTGTATCAATGCAGCCGTACATCGGCGCTATTTGCAGTTTTGCACGTGTTCGATGAAATCATCGCGAGACTCGTATGTTCTTGAAAACGATTTCGCGCCATTGATTTATGCGAAATTGCAAAATTTGCAGTTTTGCACGTGTTCGATAAAATCATCGCGTGACACGTCGCGACATGTTCTTGAAAACAATAACGCTCCATTGACTTATGCAAAATTGCAAAATTTGCAGTTTTGCACGTGTTCAATGACATCATCGCGAGACACGTATGTTCTTGACAAATATATCACATTTAACATATATGTGAATTGTGGTGGTGGTGGTTACCCTGCAGCAGCGACGCTTGGCTGAAATGCAAACTTGCATTTTTCAGATCGCAGAAAAAAATATCTGCGAGGATTCTAGAGCGCAGTCGAGAGTTACTCGCGCAGTTTTACTTGCGCAGTTGAGAGTTAATATATCTGTAAAAAATACAGTATGGGAACGGACAGACGCTATTGCTCGTCGATGGTGCGCTTGCTTCGTGGCAGAGAAGTTGGATTTCGAAACGTACTTACTGGCAATGACACATGGTGTCCCAAGCATTCTGTATTGCATATCATTAAAACTGCAGATAATTGCGAGTCGAGCTCTTGCCTTAAAACATGTTGGTGTATGGTTGGTGGCAGTGTCCGTGATGTTTATAATAAAGGATCAACACATGGGATTATCTGGACATCATCCATGTCACATCTATTAAATTTGTTTATTGAAAACGAGCTCTGTTTACAGTGTGGAAGGGAGTGCAATATAAAATGGGGTCCGCTAATATTTGTATCCCCATTCGCTCGGGGGATACTACCGATGCCACTTCACGGAGAAAATTTTATGTTAAATTTTACTATGCTGCCGCACCAACTGCGGACCATCAAGACGCCCCAAGTTTAAATGCTATAGTCTTGTGTAAAATTACTATG
>NW_020220516.1:0-12813 GCF_003070985.1 Temnothorax curvispinosus | reverse complement strand
TCAATATGTATGAGGGCATAATGAACTACTACGTTCCGATTCAGGATGAAGCGTGCGAGAAACAGCACAATGAGTAAGTACCGCTAATTTTCGTATATACTTGTGCAAAAAAAACTTTTATAAACGTAATTGTACTTTTTTCAGTTTTGATAAACCTCGTTATACGCCACGTATTTTGGGAAGGAGATTTGCCTTGACATTGACAGCATATAAATTTTTGGATGTTGGAATCAACGCTGGACCTATGTCCTCTGTGGATATACTTATTGGCGATAACCGAGGCAATCGGATAATTCTGCCTCATGCAACATGGGTGACATTCATCAAAAAACGTTCAGATATTCAGCGACTCGTGCAGTCATCGGCGCCATCATCGCTAGCGTTTCGAGATCTGGAGTTCGTTAAAATACGTGACGCAGATATTGTAAAATTGACATCGTGCGACACTAGCCTGTACATGAAACCGTCAACCGTACTCTTCCTGTTCGAACTAGAACATTGCGTCGAAAATGTGTATTTTCAACTATGTCAAAATGTTCATGGCGTAAGTGAAAAATTTAAACAATTTGTAACAATTTTACGGCGAAAATGTATTATCGACAAATGTGATGCGACCAATATCTTGCGTGAAGTTTATGATGAAAATTCGATTATTGATTGCGAATTATTAGCCTACACTTTAGATACTATTGTGTATAATGCGCTACATGATAAATAAATGCATATAATATGCTTAAAAAAGTTTTACTTATTTTTCCTCGTTATTTACCGTTCATCCCATTCCCTGTCATTAGAATTAAGCTGTCTTCATTTATCGTTTACTTAAATGTAATATTAAAAAATTAATAATGTATTGAGACTCGTGAAAATGTCAACATTCCTGCGGAGATCTCCGCAGGAATAGTTTCATTTTACTAATAAACGCTGAAGATGGCCCAAATGAGGGGCCAAAACGTTCGTCGTATGTAAATACACGCCTAAACTTTATTGCGCTCCACGTTCTGCGCTGACTCGCATCACCGTTTTTAATGTTGACATTAAAAAATTAAATATTGCGAAGATCTAAACGATTAAATATTGTTGGCGAAGAAAAGATACGCGATCGTGAGCGAGAACGCGAACGAGAGCGAGAGGGACCGCGCGCGAACAAGGAAGAGAGACCCCCCTCCTTCTCCCCCAGCCCCGCGAAGCCCGAAAACGCGGGTCCCCCCTCCCCCTTTACCGCGGCGCCCGAAAACGTGGGTTTCCCCTCCCCTTCCTCCGCGGTACCCCCCGCCCCTCACCACCCCTCGGAGCTCCTGAGTTAGAACCGGCCTAGCTTAATTACTGCCGTACCGCTCAAGACCAAGAGCGGACCCGAGGTTACTACGGCAAATTCAAAAATAATTCAAGACGGCGGAAAATGTCCGAAAAATCTGCAGACTGACAAGGGGAAAGAATTTTACAACGCAAACGTGCAGAAACTCTTAAAGAAACATAATATCAATCACTATTCGACCTATTCCGTAATGAAGACATCGGTCGTTGAACGATTCAATCGCACGCTCAAGAACGACATGTGGAAAATGTTTACGCGCAATGGAAATTACAAATGGACGACTCACTGCCGGGTCTCGTAATGGATTACAACGCGCGAAGGCATTGAACTGTCGGGATGCGACCCATCGATGTTACCCCCGCGATCGCCGACAAGCTCCTAACAACGGTGTACAGTCATGTAAAGATCGCTGCTCCAGCGCGATTTAAAGTGGGCGACTCGGTACGCGTGAGTAAATTTAAGACAATCTTCGAGAAAGGATACACACCAAATTGGACCACGGAGGTGTTTAGAATCGTCAAAGTGCAAAAAACTAATCCCGTGACGTATCTATTGGAAGATTCCTGCGGAAAACCCGTCGCCGGCGGCTTCTACGAATACGAGTTACATGGCGTTGCTAATCCCGACGTGTATCTCGTTGAAAAAGTTTTGCGCAAAAGGGGGGATGAGGTTTATGTAATGTGGTTAGGATTTAATAATTCACACAATTCATGGATACACAAGAATAATGTATTCTAATTTTAAAAATTTATTACAATATAAAAACATTATACATATAAATAAGTCATTTATTTTCATAAATATCTAAATGTAATTACAATATATATATTTATGATGGTATTTTATAATGCCCCTTGAGACCGAATTTAACGAAAATTTAACCAAATTTAACGAATAATGCCGACACCTGGCGCGGCCTGGGTCAATGGCTGCCAGGGCTCTAAGTTTTGACGAAATTACCTTAATTAATTGGGCGCCAGTTAGTTTTATGAGAATTAACAAACTTAATTGTTTTTGCTGCTTGTCCTGCCGCTTACCGGGTGGTTTATCGCGCGTCGGGCAGAACAGTAGGTCAGTGTGCGCGTCATGAAGATGTTGCGGATACTCCAAGTCGACTTCGAGAATGTAGCCTATCGAGGAATCCAACGCGACATCCATAACATTAAAATCGGTTACGTCGTCGACCCATTGAAAATCTGCGTAAGGCAATGGTTGACACATTACCCAGCCGTACAAGTCGTTTACATCAAAATACATCAGGTACGACGACGGTTTCGATGGATCGTACGACTGCATGTACTTGTTGTTGGCCTGTGCATATCTGTCTGAACATTAACTCAAACCGCCGCGTATACCTCGTTCGATAAACATGACCATGTCAATGTTGGTGAGCAGTTCGAAATTGATACGTGTATGCTTCAACATAGCATCACACGTAAAACCCGGTAGAGTGTAATAATACGCCGGATCGAGTCCATAACTCGCGGCACAGTTATCGCGAAAATTTTCAAAGATATCGGCCAACAGCAAGACATCGGTTTTGAGATATAAATCGCTGTAGTCACCGAGCGTTCGAATGGAGAACCGCTGTCAGACGTTGAAAGCGTGCGCGTAATCGCTCTCGGATGCGGTGTCACCTGTCAATGAACTGTAAAACGAGTCGCGCGGTGGTAAACACGAGCCCTCCAACTTTTCGACGCAGTCAATGTACTCCTTCGCTCGGGAAATACGCTTTTTCGTGTCAGTAAATCAAAATTTTCTTGCGGATAATTTACAAAACTCGCGTTGTAATATTCGCAGTTTATTACCCTATGCTCTATACGCGATGATGTTGATATGTGTACCTGGACGTTTTCGGATTTGCTTCCATCTTCTCCAGGGTACATTCCAGGTCGGCGTATATAATAAACAGAACTCGTTCCTTCCTATTGTGATTTTTAAAGGCCACACTTGTCGTTATCACTCGGTAATTTGATCGCGCAGTCGTTCATCTCCCGACAGTCGACGGGCTTCCAATTTCTCGCTCGTGTAGAAATAGTATAAACAACTGTAAATGATGAAATTTTTTAAATATATATTTTTACGTAAAAATTATTATTTTTATTATTAGGATGTATACTTACCGATCACAAAAGTATTTCCTGTGCTCAGTTTTACTGATTTGCGAGCTCACGAGGCGGGATAGGTTCTTGATCCATGCAAAATGTCCCACGCTGTCGTCATGCACGTACAGCAGATTTACATGTTTGTCCATCTTTCGGTCAGTGAGCCGTATTGACAGGATAACAAGTTCCTTGTTTTTTTTTATGCTGTAGACGTTGATATATTGTTGTGATTTTCAAACTGTTTAATTTGATTCAACGACATTGGATACTAAATGTCTGTAAGATTTAGCACCGACGTGTAATGAGGGTACGACGATTCCCGTTCTGCATGTCTCTCGGCTGGATGCAGAGCAGCCATTACTGACCATGCGAAACATGCATTGTCCATTGATCGCACGTTTATCATCGCCTTCTTCACTTTAATTTCTCGCGGTATTTCTACAAAACACCCCGCGTGCAATGGATTGTACTTGTTTATGTTCACCGTTAAATTGAGTATACGCGACAACGCCCACCCGCTATCACGTTCCTGGAATTCCTTCAGCGATTTTAGGCTCGATAACGTGTCGCTTGTACCACTCACGCAGATCGGACATACGAAAGAGTGCACAGTTTCTCGTAGCAATACTTTTATTAGCGCGTTTGTCACCCGCAACAAATTCACCATTAAACATTGTGTTTATCTTTACATTGTCATGTCGTTGCATGACGTTCCGCACACTATCAAGTACAAAGTCTCTCGCATCTTTGAGAAATTGACAAGGGTCGATGTGTTTGGAATTTATTACCACACCAGTCAGTACTTTCAAAAGCCGTATCTATCTCGCGCCATCTGAGTCCTGTCTCACTCGCACTGCATCCGACACCCATATGCACGAAACGTTGACGTACCGAATCTTTCAGACCTTCGAGTCTTGCAATACAAGCGACCAACGACTGTTTAAGACCGATCGATAATCGTGGTCGTTTAATTCGGTTTTGTTCTTCCAACGATTCGATAAACTCGTCGCATCGTTGCTCCCACGCAGTAAATTCTTCTCTCGAATTTAATAGGGTGGATTGCTCCAACAACTCTTGCTCCATGTTATTACACGATCCTCTTTCTAACACAATTTGTTGTACTCTCGACTTCCAATTCTCGACTACTGAACGTATTCTCAAATTCGTTATTTTATTTCTATTAATGATGCATTGTTTGTCTTTTTATCATATCTAATTTCACCGGGAAGAAGCATCCGTACATTTGCGCCTTCTGAAAAATGTAAGATTTGCAGTTTTGCACATGTGATGAAGTCACGACGAGACACATATGTTCTTAAAAACAATATCGCACCATTGACTTATGATGAATTGATCTGTATAACTGCAGCAGCCGTACAGCGGCGCTATTTGCAAAATTTGCAGTTTTGCACGTGTGCGATGAAATCATCGCGAGACATGTCGCGACATGTTCTTGAAAACAATAATGTGCCATTAACTTATGCGAAATTGCAAAATTTGCAGTGCTCGGGGGGGGGGGGGCGGTAGGGCCGTCCCCGCATTTGCGAAAATGCGAAATACGTGACTCAAAGGACCAGAGGGACCGTTCCCTCGCAAATGCAAGCAACTAAAGCAAAGACAAGGCGACTCACCGTATCATAGCCCGGTGCTCTCCTGGCTGCACGTTTCGTCCTTTTTTCTGGCTAAGAAGCCCTCCGTGATAGTGGGAGGGTCGTGCAAGCAAGGCCAGGCGTTAGCGTGCAATCACGGGCAAGCAGGCAGGCAGACAGTAAAAGCAAGTAGGCAAGTAGACAGTAAAGGCAAGCAGGCCGTACAGCGCTGTGGCGATCTCTCAGATCGACCGTTTCTTCGACCCCCGAGTGACGAGCTTTATCGTGCCCGATACTTGCGAAAAGCGTGTTGCTCGGACCACTTCCGGACGATGAGTGCGTAAGCTCATCCGCGCTTTCCGCTCGCGCTCCTGTGAAGTACGGTGCGAGCGAGTACCAAAGTTCCCATTACTAGGGATGCCACCCACGGGCGGGCAGCACGAGTCGGGTGAGTTGCGCGAATATTGATTACGTATTGAACGCGATCCGCCGACGTTTCGCGTGGGTCACCGATTCAAATTCGAGGTTACCGAGTGTAACCTACCTTATCTATTATACTATTCTATGTACCATATGTACTCTATACTAACGGACTTATTGACTAACGCAATTACTAACACTATAAACGAACCTATTAACTATGTACAAGTGAGCGCCAAACATCCCGCCCACCAAAATACAACGTGTTGTATTTTTCAACAGTCTGTCTCCGTCGTCCGTGGTGAAGTGCCCAACGGCAAAGGGCACAACTTCACCAGGGGACGCAAGATCGAGCTTTCCGTCACCCGCACCGTGGCGACTTGCGGGACGCCATCACTACCCGGATGTAGCGTCTCGACCCTTCCGCGTCTCCAATGTAGAGGGGGCGCGTTTTGGTCCTTTATGAGGACTAGGGAGCCCACTTTAAGCGGGTTGGCAGAGGTCCACCATTTGGGGCGCTGTTGCAGAGTGTTAAGATACTCCTGGTGCCAGCGTTTCCAAAAGTCCTGGTGGATTCTTTGAACAAGTTGCCATCGACTCAAACGACCTACTGGCAACGGAGTTAGGTCGGGAGTGGGAACGGATACAAGCGGTTCCATCGTAAGAAAGTGGCCCGGAGATAGGACCTCGTGATCAGAAGGATCTCATAGGGCAGAAGGGCCGGGAATTCAGGACGTACTCGATCTGAGCGAGGACCGTAGTAAATTCTTCGATTGATAGAATTTGTTCCCCCACCACCCGCCGAAGATGGGTTTTGAAAGACCTGACTCCCGACTCCCAGAGGCCCCCGAAGTGGGGCGCGGAGGGAGGATTAAAGGACCATTTTATTTTCTCTCGCTACGCCGCAAGGCACATGTGGTTCTCTAGCTCCCGCGCGGCTCCTACGAAGTAGTCATTAGTGCCACAGTCACTGTATAACAACGAGCAGCGTCCGCGTCGGGCCACAAAGCGTCGCAGCGCAGCGAGAAACGAGTCTGTCAACAACGAAAAAGCTATTTTTAAATGTACTGCCTTGACCGCAAAACAGACGAAAAAACACACGTACACCTTGAAGGAAGAGACGCCCCGGGCTCGACCGGGTGACCATCGCGAACGGTTCCGCAAAATCAACGCCGCTTATCGAGAAGGGCTTGGCCTGACTAACCCTTTCGACCGGTAGATTCGCCATGAAGAGTTGCAAAGCACACGGATTCGCAAGGAAACATTTGTAGCACCTCGAGAGTACGCGCTGGATTGCGCGGTGAACTCCGAGGATCCAGAATTGTTGGGCGAATAAGTATTGCAGCGTGCGTCGACCCGGGTGTAGATGAGCACGGTGCACTTGTTCGATGACGAGTTCGGTCAACCTATGCTTGTTAGGCAATAGAACAGAGTGCCTGGCCTCGAATGACAGTCCCGATTTTACGAGCCTACCGTCCACCCTGAGAACGCCCGTAGGATCAAGAAAGTGTGACTCGAATTGATCCACGGCCAAGGTCGCGGGTACCGGCTTGACAGTGAAACAATTCGTAAATCTTAAAATATACGCAACTATTCTACAAACTTTGGTTAATGACGAAAACTTATCGAGTAACAAATACAGGGGGTTAGGTGGATCGAGCGCGACGAGTGACACGATCTTTTCCTCCTCGCTCGGAAGAGGTTTCTCGGAAACGACAGGTTCGACCAGGGAGTCGAAGCCCAGTAGCCACTCCGGGCCCTTCCACCACATCGAGTTAGCCACTAAATCGCGGGGAAAAAGGCCACGGGAGCAATGACACGCCGGATTGGACTCTGTATCGACGTGGCCCCAAGCTGAGACCCGTACGTTGTCATGAATACGGGCAACGCGGTTGCGAACAAAGGTTTTCCACCGCACGGCTTCTCCTACGTCTCTAATGCCGATTCCGGGTCGACTTCTTGGAGACGACGTCCAGGTCGCTTTCTAGGTGTCCGCCGATGGCGGCGACCCTGGTACCTATTCCCCCAGTCCCTACTAACCGTATTCCGGCCTTACTTCCTGTAGCCGATGTCTAGGATTATCGGTTTCCCGGACTGTCCGGGCAACCCACCTCCCGGATGGTCGTATCTCAACCGCGATTCGTTCCTCGGGTGTACTACGTATCCCCGAGGCCGCACCTTCGGCCTTTTTCCGCTACGATACTCGGTTCGAACCTTCGCGGATTGTCCGGCGAACTGCATGTCCGGGTGCTCGGATCTCGCTCGCGATCGATTCCTAGGGCCTATTTAACTTCCCCTAGTACGCACCTTTGGCCTTTTTCCGCTCCGATGTCCGGTTCGGAAATTCGCGGATTGTCCGGCGAACTGCATGTCCGGGTGCTCGGATTTCGCTCGCAATCGATTTCTCGGGTCTATTTGACCTCCCCCAGTACGCACCTTCGGACTTTCTCCGCTACGACGCTCGGTTCGAAACTTCGCGGATTGTCCGGCGAACTGTATGTCCGGTTGCTCGGATTTCGCTCGCGATTGATTCCAGGGGTCGGTTAGGCCTCCCTCTGGATGCACCTTCTGCCGTTTGGCGCTATGGCGTCCCGTTCGCGTTTCCGCGGGTTGTCCGGTAACCCTATGTCCGCGTGTTCGGATCGCGCTCGCGATTGATTCCAGGGGTCGGTTAGTTAGGCCTCCCTCTGGATGCACCTTCCACCATTCGGCGCTAGGGCGTCCCGTTCGCGTTTTCGCGGGTTGTCCGCTAAACCCTATGTCCGCGTGTTCGGATCGCGCTGGTTTTTCGTAGGCCCCCTCTTGGGGACCCCGTGAGCTGGCACCTTGACTTCTACTCGCGTAGCACGCGCGGTATGTGCACTAAGTGCCCGCGCTCTGAAGATCGTGTGTGACTCGACCATTTAACTTACCGGTGCGTTACCGCTCCACGCACCTGTTCAAAACAAGTTGAACTCTTTCGTTTCTGGTCGGGCTGGGCATCGTCGTGCCGAAACGAAAATTGAAAACTGTGGATTGGGAATGGAACATCTTAATATCTATACGAGCCGCTGCTCGGCGACCGCTATCGCATGTCTTAAGATTAGTGGCGCCGGACGGGTAAACTCGGTGACTCTAAGAAATGAGACGAAAAGGAAATAAATGCAGCATGACCTGAAAATCGCATAAACGAAAATAACTTGTGTCCCGCTTCTGTCCTCGGAACGCTCGCGCAACTTAGGCTTAATCGGGGATGTCCCCCTCGTCCCCGGAGGTCTCCTCCCCGGTGGATGGGCTCCGGAACTCGTCGCTGGGCTCGTCCTGCTGGTCTGGCGCCGTTCCGAGTGGCACCGTCGTCAACGTCAATGGCGGTTGGTTGACCCGGCGCGTGCGGTTGCAGGGTCAGTTGCGTCGAGTAGGCGAACTGGTCTTCGTGCAGATGCTAACGCAGCCCGAGGGTCAAGTGGCTCTCTCCCGGCAGCCACCATCGGGGCTCGCGTTGAAGGCGATCCTCAGGAGGGACTTCATCGAGTATCAACGCCTCGTTCGCCGACCATTTCTTGAGCGGGAAACCGCCCGCCATGCAGATTCGGTCCAGCTGACGACGGATCTCCTTGGCCCTCGAGATCGTGTCCGCGCCAGACAATACGTCGTCCATGTATGTCTCCAGTAGAAGGGCGATAGCTCCTAGCGGGAACTCAACTCCCTCGCCTTGTGACCGGATGACGTCTAGGAACATTCCTTTCTGCGTCACGAAAGTCTCCTCCACCAATGTCGGGAGGTCTTGCTTTTTATAATCTCGGTGGCGGCGAGAGTCTTTGGAGGCATTAAGAGCAGCTTGCTGTGTTGCTCCTCGAATTTGCTCCAATTCGATTCCAGGGCTTGGAAGCGAGCGTCTACCAGCCCCATTGTAAACCTTGCGCCTCCCGCTTTCTTCAGGTTATCGTAGGCGCGGGCTATGCGGCTGTGCAGTTCGTTCTGCGAACGGATAAGCTCTTCCATCTCAGTGTTGCTCATCTTCGTCTTCCAGGCGGTCACTCGTAGCACGAGAAGCTCGCCCTTGTCCACTCACTCGCGACGCGGATATCGATCGCGAAATCCGGCTCGAAGGACCATTAAATGTGCGCGAGGCGGAGGAAGGATCGAAGTAGAGGCGTGTGAAAGAGTATTATTTCAAAGGCGGTTTTGGTAGTCTATTTACAGGTATATTTACAGTTCTATTTACAGTTCTTAATTCCACGAAAAGCGACGCTTATTCCGCGAGCCACGGTTCGCGCCGCACAAATTATTGCTTCGCGGAAAACGACGGGTTATATACCGCTTGAATTGCTACTTAAGATTGGTAAGACCGTATAAGAAGCGAGTGCGAGCGGCGCGCGGAGGTTCGGGCTTCTTATAACCACGCGTCACGGATCCCCGGTAACGAGCCGAACAATTAGTCTAGCCAATTGGTCGTCGACCCACTGACGCGTCGTTCGATTTGAACTCAGCGACTTTTGGAGTCGGCAACCGATCAGCTATTTTCGCCGTGGTCATGAGCTCCGTCCCGAATGTTTACGTCGCCTACTGAGACAAAGGGGATAGAGCAAGCACTCGCAGAAAAACAAGAGATCGTTTCTCGGCTTCTCGAAGATTCCGAGAACAACGTCGGTCGTTCCCGAAATAATGCTAGGCTTGATATAGAATTCGCCTCGCGATTATTCACGCGGGATTAAGGTTCGATCGCGAACATAAAGCTAAGTCTAATCAACCAAATTTAAAAAAGTTATATATGAAATAGGGGTAGAAAAGACCGAAGTAAAAATTATTTTTTGAGTTTTTGATGCCGTTGGTTGATTAGACCCAGCTTTATACGCGATCAAAGGTCCATAATTTTGATTGCATATAAAGCTAAGTCTAATCAACCGAATTTAAAAGAATTATATATGAAATAGGGGTAGAAAAGACCAAAGTAAAAATTGTTTTTTGAGTTTTTGATGCCAATGTGTTGCTTATGTTCGAAAACGTCGAATTTAAATTTTTTGAGGATCGGTTTTGAGGATCGGTTATCCATCAAATAACTTAGGGTAAATTGAGGCGAATCGGATTAATATAAGTTTTAAGACAATTTTCGTTAGTGTTTTTAAAGGAGCTATTTTATCGTCCTAATTAGTAATCCAATTTGCCTCGGTCTACCCTATACATTTTTTAGGCAGAAATCGGTAACCCTTTCACTAATCTTCGCCAAATTCAAAACAACCTTCCTTTAATGATACCTTATATATAAGATTACGTGTATGATTTGTACACTTTTTAGGCAAAAATTGGTAACCCTTTCACCGATCATTGCCAAATATTCAACACCAATCTATCTTTAATGATACTCTATCCATAAAAAAAGTGTGCAAGTAGAAACTTGCACATTGCTTCCTCATAGTTTTTAAGTGTGCAAGTAGAAACTTGCACATTGCTTCCTCGTAGTTTTTAAGTGTGCAAGTAGAAACTTGCACATTGCTTCCTCATAGTTTTTTAGTGTGCAAGTAGAAACTTGCACATTGCTTCCTCATAGTTTTGAAGTGTGCAAGTGGAAACTTGTACATTGCTTTCTCACAGTTTTTAAGTGTGCAAGTAGAAACTTGCACATTGGTTCCTTTTAGTTTTTAAGTGTGCAAGTAGAAACTTGCACATTGCTTCTTCATAGTTTTTAAGTGTGCAAGTAGAAACCTTCGCTCACAAAGCTTCCTCTATGAGGAAGCCAAAACAAATAAATACTAATAAATTATACATTGAATAAAATAAAAGCTTCCTCATAGAGTAGTTTTGTGAGCGAAGGTTTCTACTTGCACACTTAAAAACTAAAAGGAACCAATGTGCAAGTTTCTACTTGCTCACTTAAACAAGTTTCTACTTGCACACTTAAAAACTAAGAGAAAGCAATGTACAAGTTTTCACTTGCACACTTTTTTAAATATTTGTAAGATACCTTCTTGGAGCTTTCATGTATATACAAGTATTTACAAAAATTGGGGTAGTATTGCAACAGAATATTCTTGAGATCAAATCAAGTAAAAAAATCTGTACCACATTTCCCTTCGACAAATAGTTATCGAGACATCCTAAGCTAAATATTGAGAAAGTTACCAAGTTTTCTTTGAATATCTTAAAAAGTATTAGGTGAATAAAAAAAAGTTTGAGACAATAGTTGTTAAATTAATTAGTAGAAAGAGATAATACAATAAAAAATAGAGGTGTCTATTTAAAAAATTTAACTTGAGCTCTACTGGGCCCAATATGACCCCCGGACCCAAAATCTAATAAAATCGTCTATTGGCTTCCTTTGAACTCTCCAACTTTTATCTGAAACATTTTTCCAATAAATCAATATTTTTTTAAATAATTTGCCGTTCCAAAACTTTTGCATGGTACATCCCTATATATTTCACTCTAAAACAAAAAATATCTTATGTATGTACATATGTATATCAGAATAAAAAAAAAAAAATGTATGTATCTAGTAAGCAAAAAATCATTATTACAATGTTATTGCAACGATATTCTAGAACTTGTAACGTTGTTAAATATATACAGTTCTTAATGTTGTATAGAACATCATTATGAACGTACTTTGATCACAATTCCGAAATTTCAGTAATATTGAAATGGGAGTGCCATAACGTTGTAAATAACATTGCGCTAAGGTTTTCTATCATTCCTGTAATGTTTCTGAGATAAAAATTTAAACGTACTATCAACTTTATTACAATATTATATTAAGATTACCGTAATATTAATTTTAACATTTATTTAAAGTTGTTATTGATATTTTATTTTTATTTCAGGCAATATGTATGCCAATTATCTCTGCGAATTATATCTGCCAATTATCTCAGAAAGGATTGATCCTAGGAGGGGAAGTTTTTGAAGTCGTCCTTCGAATAAAGGAAATTAAGTACCTTCTAACTTTTCTTTAGGCAATGCGATACAGTGTTCTAGTTCAATATAACTCTTTTACTTTTTTCTTCAAACTCTTATTCTTTCCTTTTAAACGGATTATTAATCTTTCCGGATCTTTACCAAACAGTTGCTGGAAAATAAGAATTTCTCGTTTAATTTCAGAAATATTAGTAACATCTTCAGTGATTCATTTTGTATATCAAAATACATTATGTTACTTTTTTATCTTTTCAGATTTTTTTCTTTGTTTACGGGTGTTTGCAAATAAATCTAAGTTATTCCATTATAGAGTGTTCCAAATCTTTCTCAGTTCTTACAAGGGATTATTGTCTAAAAGCTTCCAAAACAAGAAGAATTCAATATAGGTTAGATAAGAGAAAAGTTATAATTTAATATATATATATATATATATATATATATATATAATAATAATAATAATAATAATAATAATAATAATAATAATAATAAT
>NW_020220515.1:0-9185 GCF_003070985.1 Temnothorax curvispinosus | reverse complement strand
CGCCAAAAATCGCTGTTTTTCACCTACATAACCTTACTTTCTTGAAAATCCTGACGTAGAGCAAAATGGGGCCTTGTTTCGATTTTAGCTACCCAAGATCTATAAAAATCGTCTACTGCGGTCCCAGTTGCTCTCCAAAAAATTTTTTTTGTGGTCTTGAGTTATTATTAAAATAATAATTACTCTATTTGTTTTAAAATAATTGTCAATTTGTCGAAATAATGATTCAGGGGTGGTTTTGAAGGGTTGATTTTGATTATAATGGGGGGTAACGTCTGAAAACTATTTAATTGGATGTTATAAACCATTTTGTTTCAAAGTTGCATCGAATTTGATAGAAACTGCTAAGATTTTAGATGTTATTTGCATACTTTCCTATTTTTTAGAGTGATTTGAGCGATATTTTGGTCATACTGTCCCACCCTTGAATGTAAATGAAAATCGCCGTACGGCATCCAAAAATTGAGTTTCAGACGAAAATTTTGAGACCTCGCAAAGCATTTTATCTTCAAAAATAAAATGCGCAGAGGGGTGGCCGATTTGAGAAAGAATGTCCCATATATAATTATTTTATAAATATATATGATTACATATTGTTTGGCGTATCGCCTTGTATATAGTGTAGTCTAGCCATTTTATGTTCATATAGTTGTATATAATTCATATTTAGTTGCATAAGTCATAAGATAGTTACCCCGTCGCATTTGTAATTCTCGCGCGAAACGTCGGCGGATCGCGAACAGTCAAATCATGCGACTCACCTGTCGGTGCTGCCATCGCCCATCCGCCAACGGGAGCGATTCCCCCCCGGAAAGGGAACAACTACTCGCCCGCGGCACATTTCAGGACCGCGGGCACTCATCGTTCAGAAGTCCGAGAGCACACTAGCCTCGAGCTCTCATCATCAAGTAGTCTTCCGGCCTCCAACGTCACGGAGCCGGACAGAACGGACCGAAATCGCCCCGCCGCGCCGCCTCGCTTAACCAGGAGTGTGCATTCCTCCTACTGCTTTTCTTTCCTGCCTGCTCTGTTGGTTGCTCTCCATTGCTTGCTTGCTTGCTTGCACGTGCTTGCCGCCGCATGCCGAACGAGACGAGACCCACGGAGCGGCCACGAGTTCAGAGGACAGGACGAGGCCCGGCGGACTCACGGGGACGACGGCCGACACGGTGAGTCGCTACGCTTTATTATTTTGCTGCATGCGCTTTTGCCTTCGCGAAAACAGATTGTGAGGGATCCGATTGTCCCTCTGGTCCTTCGAGTAAACGCATTAACTTTTCGCAAATCTTGCCTCCGGGGCGAAACAATTCCCGTTCACATATAATGCAATTATATATGAATTTTGTTTCTATATGATTATATATATATATAATTAAAGATAATAAGATTATATATAATATATGTAAATATATGAAAAGGTTTCCCCGGAGGCCTCGGCGGGGGAGCAGGTCGGTACAGGTAAAGGATGAGAAAGAGTGGAAAGAAAAAGGTGTGAGAGGAGGTAGAGGCATAAAGAGAAAGATACGTGTAGAGGAGTGTAAGAGAAGTGTGAGGGAGTGGAGAAGAGGCCGAGGAATAAAAGATGGTACAGATATTGGCGAGTAAAGAAAACAGAGCAAAGAGAGGTTAGGAAACATGGCGAGGTTCCAAAGCAGAGAGTGAGAAAGAGGGGGGGGCGGCCCGGAGAGTGAAAGAAGGAGAGAGGAAGAAGGAGAAGAAGGGAGGACTACCCTGACGAACCGAGGTGGAGGCGTAAGCAGTTGGAGAGAATAAAGCAGGTTTAATGTGCCGCATTGGCTAGCGGAACGAGACAGTAGACAGACAAAGTCGGCAAGAAAGAGAGGTATCATGCCGGCGGCGCGGAAGAGATCAGGATAGAGAGAAGCAGCGAGTCGAGGGAAACGGTGGATGCGATAGATCAATTGAATAACAGGGGTAAGTTTGGCCACCATGTAACGGCTTAACTTTATCGTCGAACGCGGACTAATTCGCCGGATCAAGAGTTCGACTGAAAGGCCCAGAGACAATAATCAATCGTAAGGTACAATAGAAAGCTTTATTCAATTCAATAATTACAGACCATGCGGAACGCGGGTTGATAGCTGGACGCGGTATTTACATAAATCGGTAGTGCATGTGCACTCGGCGCGGTATACGAGATAACAAGGGGACGCGGTTTTACAGCTGGACGCGGTATTTACATAGATCGGTAGTGCATGTGCACTCGGCGCGGTATACGAGATAACGAGGGGACGCGGGTTTACAGCTGGACGCGGTATTTACATAGATCGGTAGCGCATGCCGGTGCATGCGCACTCGGCGCGGTATACGAGACAATAACGGAACGCGACTTTACAGAGGATAGTGAAACGCGGTATATTACAATGCTCGGTGTTGCCCGTACATTCGGACGGTAAAACGAAGGCGAACTTACACTACTCGAGGGACGCGGTGTTTTACCGGGGTGCGTGTGCACATGGTGCTGTATACCGGCAAGGCTGAGACCGTGGGCGGGAACGCGCTATATGCAACGGAGGATTGCGGGATCCCGGGGTTACGGTCGCGAGAACCCTCGCTACGAGGCCGAGCACGCTCGACCTCGTTGTGCCGTGGCCGTCGGGAGTAAGTGCGATGGAGTTCGGGGACACCTGAGAACGCTCAGTCGAGGCTCATACTCTGAACCTCGTTTTGTGTGTCGCCTGGGGATCTGGTTCGTCAGGAGCAGCGGAATGCCGTGGTAGAGACGAAGTGCCGTCTCGCCGAGCGCGCCGGCTTATATATCGCTCGGCGCGGCGAGTTCGGCAGGAGGGAGGCCGATCGTCAGGCAAATCGCGCGGTGGTGGGAGCGGCGCGATCCCGCCCGCTCGTCTTCGGCGGGGATCGGCTCCCGTCGGCGCTCGTCGGCGTCGTGCGGGAAGGCACCGGTGCGGCGGGTTCCCCGCGCACACGGTGCGTTTTGAACGTTTAAAAAACATGTGGGCGCACCGCGCCCTGTCCTCGCCCGACGGATGATCGGTCGGGCGGCATCCGGCGGATGGTGGCCGGGGACGATGCCTTAGCGTGAAGGGCGCATCGTTACACCACCCCTCCCCTTAGATGTGCCTGAATCGAGAGGCACAGTGTCCTGCTAATTGGAGGTGCCGGTCGGTCGGGTGGTCTCTTATGCTGGCGGTTTCCGGGACTTGTCTTTTACCCAACGGACGGAGCCGTCCCTGTTGAACCGTATGTGCCAGCGCCGGTTCCCGATCGTATGTTTGTATTGCCTGGAGACATAGCACGAAAAATGGGGCACCTCTATGATTACCCCGGGCTCGACCTGCACCAGGATCGGGGGCGATGGTATCAGCCCCATCACTCTTGTCGGTTGGAGCGTCGGCCGCGGTCGTCGGAGGGCCTCGGCCAGTGGTCGTGGACGCCGTGGCGGCGGCGGTGGCGGGGCCAGAAGCCAGGCCCGCTTCGCCCGATTTGACGCATCGGATCGCTGGATGATCGTGCCAATCCTCGGCACGGTTTTCGGCGGGATTGGATTGGCCGGTGGCGGCGGTGGCGGTGCCGTCTCGGGCTCGCCCCAATAAAGGGTGGCCCACCCTTGCCCGATCCCGGGATTGGCCGGATCGTAATCCTCGTCGTCCTCGCCGAGGATCCTGGCTATCTCCGTGAGAATGTCTCGCTCTTGCGTTGCTGTTTTGTCCGTCATGGTTGCGGTCGTTCTGACGATCGGCTTGCTCCTGCCTCGGTACGCCGGGTATCCTATTGCTTGTTTTCATTTTTCGGCGGTTAACAATGTTGGGTCGCGGTCGGTCGCGTAACAACAGTTTGTTCGTCGGCGTTCTTGTCTCGGCGCGCGTTTTCCGGCCGCGTACGTTTAAACGGCGGCGACGGTCGGTGCGAGCGTGTCCCCCCCACCAAGGTCCGGGCCAGGTACATCGGGTGGCGTGTCGGCCGGGGCGCGCTTGAGGTCCTGCACGTGTATATGCCGATACCATTTCCCCGAGCGGCTGCGGAGGTCCACAATGACAGGTGAAATAATGCGGCGTATTTCTAGCGGACCAATAAATTTTGCCGCGAGCTTGGCGTTAAACGCCGCTTCTTTGTTGGAGAGCGGGCGGTCCCGCTTCTATACCCATTCCCCAATACGCGGTCTCCATTCCGGCGGAGATTATAGTGTTTTTCTTGGTGCTGGAACGCGCGGGCCAGCTGGATTTTCACTAGTTCGTAAGCTTTGGCCAACCGGCGATGCATGTGGGTCGGTGGCGTTGGTTCGTCGAGCGGCGCATCCTTCCCGGGGCGGCGTAACTCGCGGCCGTGATTTAAAAACGCGGGCGTGTAACCCGTCGCGTCGTGGGTCGCGGTAATATAGGCAAACTGGAGTTCTGGCAAGTGTTCGTCCCAGGCTTTGTGTTTTTTCGCGTATTGTGCAATCATGGTCTTGATCACGCGGTTGGTGCGTTCCACGGGGTTGCAATAGGGCGCGTACGCCGGCGTAAAGCGGTGGCGGATTCCACAGTCGGCGAGGAGTTTAGCGAGCTGCCGGGATTTTAATTGCGTGCCATTGTCCGACAGGATTTCGTCCGGGCATCCGTGTCGGAGGATAATGGTTTCGGTTACGTGTTTTACGATGACCGGCGCGGTGGCCCGTCGTAATGGCCGGAGCTCGACCCATTTCGTAAAGCGGTTCTGAATGTTAAGGAGCCAGATATGGCCGGCGGCGGATCGCGGGAGTGGGCCGACGGGGTCGAGGGTGACCTGTTGCCACGGATGGCCGAGCGCGGTCGGGTGTAATTGTCCGGCGGGCTTCTCTTGTGCGACCTTATGGGCAAGGCACGTCGGGCACTCGCGGACGTAACGGGCGATGTCGCGGAACATTCCGGGCCAATAATATCTGTGCGCGATTCTCGCGATGGTTTTTGCTATTCCGAGGTGGCCGGCGGTCGGTGCGTCGTGGTACTGTTCGAGGAGCGGTCCTCGCTGGTCTTTCGGTACGCATTCTTTCCACTGTTCGGCTGCTGGGGTGTCTTTGAAATCACGTGTTTTCACAGCCGGCCTTGGTCGATCCTGAAATCAGGCACTTCGTGGGGCGTAGTTTCGGCCGCGTGCCACATGCGCGTATGCCATGGGCACTTACCTTTCGTGACGCCGAGGATTTCGGGTTATCGGGATAACGCGTCGGCTACTTTGTTGAGTACCTCTTTTCGGTATTTGATCTCGAAGTCATACTGTTGTAACCCGAATGCCCATCGCCCCAACCGGCCGGACGGAGACTCTAGCTTTTGTGCCATTTCAGCGACTGGTGATCGGTGATCACCGTGAATCGGTACCCCTCGAGGTAGCCGCGCATCCGTCGGATCCCCCAGACTACTGCCAGACACTCCAGTTTTGTCGCGCTATAATTCCGCTCGGCGTTATTTAAGGTGTGGCTGGCGTAAGCGATCACGCGCTCGCCCTCGGGGAAGTATTGCGTCAGTACGGCCCCGAGGCCGTTGGTGCTGGCGTCGGTTTGAAGATGGAACTGTCGCGAAAAATCCGGACACGCGAGGACGGGCGCAGTCGTCAGGACGGTTTTGAGGGTTGTAAAGGCGTTTTGCTCGGCGTCCCCCCAATTCCACCGGGCTTGCTTCCGGGTCAAGGCGGTGAGCGGCGCGGCGAGGGTCGCGAAATCCTTGATAAAGCGGCGGTACCAAGATGCGATCCCTAGGAACTGTCGGACGTTTTGCGGCGCGGGCCAGTTTGCGATGGCGCTGACTTTGTCCGGGTCGGTTCGGAGACCGTCGCGGTCGACGATGTGGCCGAGGTACTTAATCTGATCGGCGCAAAATCGGCACTTCTCGGGGTTAATGCGGAAGTTGGCCTCCCGGAGACGGCGGAAAACTTCGCGCATAATGCAGAGGTGTTCGTTAAACGTTTCGCTAATAATGACGATGTCGTCTATAAGTAAACAAACACGTGCGGTTTCAGGTCCGGGCCTAAAATTGTATCGAGCAGGCGTTGGAACATGGCCGGTGCCGAATGCAGCTCGAACGGCATCACTTTAAATTGCATTAGTTCCTTGCCGGGGACGGTGAAGGCGGTCACGGGTCGACTTTCTGGCGCGAGTGGCACTTGCCAATAGTCGTTCTTTAAATCAAGCGTGGACAGGTAACGAGCCCTCCGCAATTTGTCCAGCGTCGCGGTGATGTAAGGCAGTGGCTACGCGTCTTTCTCGGTGATTTCGTTAACCCGGCGGAAGTCGATACAGAAGCGAGGTTTGCCGTCCTTTTTCCGCACTATAACAATTGGCGAGCTCCACGCGCTATGCGACGGTTCGATAATGCCGTCGTGGAGCATCTTGTCGACTTCCGCGTCGATGATCGCCTGCATGGCGGGGTTTTGCGGTCGGTAGCGTTGTTTAATTGGTCGGTCGGTCTTGACGCGTATCACATGTTGCCCGCGGTCGGTGGGGCCTTGCACGGTCTCGAACTTCGCGAGTTCGACGGCCAGGAAGCGGCGGAGACGTTTCTCCTCTGTCATTGCGCCCCCCTCCGACGCGTGTTCGACGGCGGCGGTTCGTGTATCGGCGTTGGGTGGGCCCGGCGGCGGTATGGCGAAGTCCATCTTTGCCCACAGGTCTACGCCTATCAGGACGTCGCAATCTAACATCGGCATAATCTGGAACCAGAACATCCGGTGCCAGAACATCCGTCTCTGCACGGTAATGGGGAAGGTGATTAGCCCCGGGATGGACGTGCTCGACCCATCGGCGAGGTGCACCTGTCCGTTAACCGGCTGGATCGAGAAATCGCGGGCTATCTTGTCGGCGGTTTGCGCGTTGATGAACGAAGCTTCGGATCCGGTATCCAGGAGTGCTTCAAACGGCTGCTTCGATGCTATCACGGTCAAGTGCGGACGAGACGTATACGCTATTCGGAGGACCGGAGGGCGGCCACTTCGTCCCCGGCCTGAGCGGCATTTTCCGGCGGCGCGGCGGGTGACAGTCTTTTGTGAAGACGCCATCCCTGCCGCACTGGGAACAGAACCGGCGCGGTGGTCGTCGGCAGTCGAACCGGGTGTGCCCTCTCTGCTTACACCGCCAGCAGCACTCTCGGCGGTCGTATGCTGCGGCGGCGACCGCGGGCGGCGGGGCGGCGGTTTGTCGGGCGCGCGTCTGCTTTTCGATATGCTCAAATTCTTCCGCCAGGCGCAGGATGTCTCACGCTAAGGCATCGTCCCCGGCCACCACCCGCCGGATGCCGCCCGACCGCGGGGAACCCGTCGCACTGGTGCCTTCCCGCACGACGCCGATGTGCGCCGACGGGAGCCGATCCCCGCCGAAGACGAGCGCGCCGGATTGCGCCGTTCCCACCACCGCGTGATTCGCCTGACGATCGGCCTCCCTCCTACCGAACTCGCCGCGCCGAGCGATATGTAAGCCGGCGCGCTCGGCGAGACGGTATTTCGTCTTTACCACGGCATTCCGCTGCTTCTGACGAAGCCTACCCTCCAGATCCCAAGGCGACACACAAAACGAGGTCCAGAGTATGAACCTCGACTGAGCGTTCTCAGGTGTCCCCGAACTCCATCGCACTTACTCCCGACGGCCACGGCACAACGAGGTCGAGCGTGTTCGGCCTCGTAGCGAGGGTTCTCGCGACCGTAACCCCGGGATCCCGCAATCCTCCGTTGCATATAGCGCGTTCCCGCCCACGGTCGCAGCCTTGCCGGAATACAGCACCAGGTGCACACTCGCACCCCGGTAAAGCACCGCGTCCCTCGAGTAGTGTAAGCTCGCCTTCGTTTTACCGTCCGAATGTACGGGCAACACCGAGCATAGTAATATACAGCATTGTAATATACCGCGTTTTACTATTCTCTGTAAAGTCGCGTTCCGTTATTATCTCGTCTACCGCGCCGAGTGCACATGCACTACCGATCTATGTAAATACCGCGTCCAGCTGTAAAACCGCGTCCCCTCGTTATCTCGTATACCGCGCCGAGTGCACAGGCACTACCGATTTATGTAACTCCCGCGCCCTGCTGTAAAGCCGCGTCCGTTGTTACCTCGTACACCGCGCCGAGTGCACATGCACTACCGATCTATGTAAATACCGCGTCCAGCTATCAACCTGCGTTCCGCATGGTCTGTAATTATCGAATTGAATAAAGCTTTCTATTGTACCTTACGATTGATTATTGTCTCTGGGCCTTTCAGTCGAACTCCTGATCCGGCGAATTAGTCCGCGTTCGACGATAAAGTTAGGCCGTTACAAAGAAAGAAGGAAGGCGTCGATCACGAGGAGGGAAAGAATAGGAGAGAGAAGGGAAGAGCGGCGATGGGGAGGAGAGAGTCACACAAAACGCCGTTCGAAACGGAACGATGGAGAGCGAATAGATTAAATTGGAGTAGATTAGATGGTTAGAAAATAATAAACGGACATTGAATGTGTTTGTAAAGGGTTAGGTACGTCCCTGCAAAACGCCATGTGTGTTGGATATAGCAGAATATTATATAAATTTGCTTGTAAAGATTTTTGGGAACGTTTTTACTGAAAAAAAAAAAACGCTTTTCCATCCGCGGAAGGGAAGAGAAATAAAAATGATTGATTGATACATGTAAACATATGTAATCATATCTGACCATATATAGTCAATAGATTGTGCTTGTTGTCATGCAACGACTCGCATTTGAACCCCTCTTCGGCTCCTCATTCGACCGGCAAATCGCGCGAAGGACGGCCGTTTGAGATCACATTTTGTAATTTTTGGGTGACAAATTAAACTTTTTTGGTAATTATGCAGTTTAAGGAAAGCACCTCCGATGACCTTGACCTTGACGTATGTTGTCAAGGTCACCTTCCTGAGTGACCTTCAGAAGGTTTTAGCCGTCGCTCGTTTTTTATTAAAAAGTTATAAACAAAAAAAGTTTCGAAAATATAGCAGTTATTTTAAGTACTGAGAGGCATAAACGACTAATATTACGTTTTTCTTTAAAGCAGAGAATACTTTATTTTGCGAAAAAGTCGCTGCTTTACCAAAACACAACATTTAAACCAGTAAATTGTTGATAAATTGAAGTTTTTTTGTTAAAGCAGAGAATACTTTATTTTGCGAAAAAGTCGCTGCTTTACCAAAACACAACATTTAAAGCAGTAAATCGTTAATCATTAACCTACATAGGTTAGTTGACGCGCTTTAAAAGTATTTAAGTGTTT
>NW_020220514.1:0-2419 GCF_003070985.1 Temnothorax curvispinosus | reverse complement strand
ATTATCATAACCAATATTCAATTACTTGCGATCCGCGTGCCTCAACATTGGTTATGGGCCCAGACACGGTACGCGCTAAGTGACGCGTGCGAGAACGTAACCCAGAGAACAACGTCGAAAAGGGAATCGCGCGAGTAGACGCCATTACGCACGCAGTGCATCGAAGTTTCGCGAATACGCTCGTAGACGCCATTACGCACGCAGTGCATCGAAGTTTCGCGAATACGCTCGTAGAATCTATTACGCGATATCACAATGGCCGGAACAAACTCAGTGCGAATCGAACCATTGAATAAAGAGAACTTCGACACATGGAAGATTCAGATGCAAGCGCTGCTTGTGAAGACGGAGGGATGGCAATACGTTAGCGGCAAAAACGAAACCTGCCCTCGTCGCGAACGACCCTGCTTCTGAGACAGCCGTGAGGACATGAGAAATCAACGACGAAAAAGCGAAGTCTGACATCATCCTCTCAATCAGTCCTCCCGAACTGAAACAGGTTAAAGGCCATAATACGTCGAAGGAAGTATGGGATAGGCTACACGTCATCTACCAATCGCGAGGGCCCGCGCGGACAGCGACTCTCATGAAAAATCTCATGTTACGGCGCATGGTGGAAGGCGAAGACGTCAGGGAGCATCTTCGAAACTTCTTTGACACCGTCGATAAACTCGCAGAGATGGATATCGACATCAACAAGGATCTGTTATCAGTGATGTTGTTGTACAGCCTTCCGAAATCGTTCGAAAATTTTCGATGCGCGATCGAGTCGCGTGACGAACTACCGACCGCGGACGTGTTACGTATTAAAATCACGGAAGAATACCACGCGCGAAAAAGTGACTCATCCGACAAGTCCGCGAGTGCTCTCATGATTAAAAGAGGCGCGAATAAAAAGAAACCGTCAAAGGGCGGGGACAGTAATAAAACCTTTAAATATCGCTGTCATCGATGTCAGAAAGTGGGGCACAAGGCAAACGAGTGTCAATCGAAAACGAATCAATCCGAAAAGGAATCGGCTAAGAAAGTCGATGCCGTGAGTCTCTGTGCTGAGGTGAGACCCATCGACACGCGCGAAGAAACTGCGAATCACAAAACGGACGAAGAAGCCGCGAACATCGTAACGGAAGACGCAAATTGGTGTTTGGACAGTGGATGCACCGCCCACCTTTGTAAGGATCTGTCAAAGTTCGACTACATAAATGGAACGGCGGGACAGAAGTTGAACCTGGCCAACAGGGCATCCACAGTCGTCGGAAAAGGACTGACGACCATCACAACCGAGACCGAAGGTCAATCGAGGAAAATAAACGTCACCGATACCTTGTATGTTCCGGACCTACGCACGAATCTTTTATCCGTCGGAAAGATTACCGACAAGGGATACACAGTGATCTTTACGAAAACGAAGGCCGACATCGTCGATGATCGCAGTGGCAGTGTCGCATTAACCGCGCGCCGCGCAAACGGATTGTATTACGTAAACGGATCCTCCCGTGAGAACAGAGCCGACGACATAACCTCCGCCGCGATTGTATCGACCGAGAACAATTTCATGATTTGGCATCGCCGCATGGGCCACCTAAATTTTCGCGATCTAGTCCAGTGCGATAGAAACGGATGCGTTCGCGAGATGGACATTAAAGATCCGACCGTTCGTCCAAATTGCGATATATGTAGTCGTGGAAAGATGACGCGCCCTTCCTTTTCGCGAAGGTTGGAACGGAGTACATCACCGTTACAAATCGTTCACACGGACCTGTGTGGACCCATGCGTTCTTCGTTCAACGGTGGAGCTCTCTACTTCATAACCTTCATTGACGATTATTCGCGATGGTGCGAGATTCATTTCTTGAAGAAAAAGGACGAAGCCCTGGAAGCCTTCAAGAGATACAAGTCTTACGCCGAAAGGAAAACCGGCGCCAAACTCCAATCTCTGCAATCCGACAACGGGAGCGAGTACGTCAACAAAGCCTTTGATGATTATCTGGAGCAGCTCGGTATTAAACGGAGGCTCTCTACTCCACGTACCCCGGAGCAAAACGGAGTCGCGGAAAGACGCAATCGCACCACCGTGGAAATGGCTCGCTGCATGCTTCTGGGATCGAGACTATCTACATTTTTTTGGGCCAAAGCGGTGAACACCGCGAATTATGTAAGAAATAGGTGCCCGTCCAGCGTCTTAGACGGAAAGACACCATACGAACTATGGGTCAAACGCCCTCCTAACGTCGATTACTTCAGGGAATTCGGATGCGACGCTTATGTCCTTGACAGAAAACCAGGCATCGGAAAATTTGAGCCAAGATTAAAGATCGGTACGTTCGTCGGATACTCGAACGAAAATAAAGGTTTTCGCGTATGGATCCCCGAGGAAAAGAAAGTGGTGGTCACCAGAGACGTCAAGTTCGCCGAATCT
>NW_020220513.1:0-1405 GCF_003070985.1 Temnothorax curvispinosus | reverse complement strand
AGTATAATTAATAGTAGTTTTATTTGTACATCAAAACTAAAAAAAAAGAATTATTTTTAATCCATATCAATACTTATTTGCATATAAATTCTTATACATCTAAACGTTAATAATTATAATTAGATTTCTTAAGTGGTGACAAAGAAAATTGATCAGTGCTGACTCCAAATTTACTTTTCTCAATCAATCCATTATCTTATTTAAATCTTCTTGCGATAGACTTTTAAATGCTATAGTGTCCTTAATTTCTTTTATGTGAAATTTAATAAAAGTTACCGAATGCGTTTCTAAAAATTTTGCATTAGATGAGGACGCAAGCTGTACAAGTTCTACGGCATTTTCAATCGTAAGACTGCGTAACAAATAATGTTGACACGTTAATTTTAAAGTTGGTAAATCATATTTATCAGCTGCTGTTAATAACTTTTTAAGCATCTTATAATCACCCTGATCAATGGAGTTAGTTGTAATATATAATAAAACCTGTTTAAAAGTTTGTAACTCATTTCTCGTTAATACCGTTGCCATATTTATTTCTCTTCCCTTATGTGTAAGACAGATATTCTTAAAGTAACTACTGTTGGTGTCGCACAATATTTTTTTTTATATAACATACTCTTCTTCTCCTACTATAAATTTGATTGATTTTTCAAACTCAAATTCAAAAGTTGAGTCTTCAAGAGATTTTACCTCTTTAAATACCGATGCAGGTGGTTGTAAATTCATGTGTATAGTATTATTTATCAGTAGATGAAAAATGTTCAATCTTGCAATGTATTACAAACGCTTCTGTAGAAATGTACGAATCATATATCCGAGACATCAATTAACAATGTCATATCCGATATACGACACGAAATCGATCTTGACGCTAAGACTGTTTCAGGCGGATGTATTATAGTAGTAGTACATGAACCGCTAAATGCTGTATTAGTACGTATTGAAATTCGTATTGCACATAGCAAATCTTGACGTAAAATATTCATTTGAATCTTGTATTGGTTGTTTTCTCCAAATGGTGGAGAATTTAATGTATCTATATACGATTGCAGAGAGACGTCCAAATTGATCAATTTTCCATGTATACTCAGACGTAGTCACATCAAATGGTGTTTGAGAATAGCTCTTGGTATACGAAGGTAAAAATGGTGAGGATATTTTCTGTTCCATTTTCGTCTCAGTATAGGTATTTTTATCTTCTTCAGATCTCCACAACTGGAAATACTTAACTTACTTATGAATAATGAAAATGATCAACATCAAAATGTCCTGAGAAAGTCTCTATACCTTTTATAATAAAATAGATGGAATTTCAAACAAATATCCTAACATGTAATACGTTTATACGCTTAGATAAGAGCCATTTAAAATCGAGTTTAATCACAAACTTCTACATATATTACTC
>NW_020220512.1:0-1051 GCF_003070985.1 Temnothorax curvispinosus | reverse complement strand
AACTCCACCGTAGATGTTTAGAATACTTTTCGACACTGGTTTCTCAAATCTCTGGGTGCCATCCAAAGACTGCATCCTGGTTAGCCAACCTGCTTGTTGTAAGTATATCATAACATTGCTATCTTTTCGATAGTTAAATATATATTATCTGCACACATTTCCCAATCAATTTAGAGAAAACGTTGTTTTACTAAATCAGGACTAGATCTTTGTTGCCTATAAATAATATTGATAATATAATTTAATTATGTGATAGTATCTGTTCTATAACTTTTAGTTGAGACTACGTTTCAAGTAACGCCCGAAAGTAACGGCGCGTGGTTTGCTGGGGTGATAAATTACATAAATTCACGCAAATAATATTATTAGGCAACCAAGATTTAATTTTGACCATAAAACGGTCTTTTTTCTAAATTAATTGTATTATCATATCGGTAATCGTATGTTTGACATTTTCTAAATTCTAAACTAAATATGTCCTATAGCTTGCAAAATAATGAGATAAAAAAAGATCCGTTTGCATTCCAGGATGTTACAGCTGGCGCGTCATACTAGCGAGGAGGCCCATGCCCACTTCGGGCCAATCTTCGGCCCTGGCCATCCCGAGCACCAGTCGGGCAATCCCTGTGTCAATCGGGACCAGGAGCGTGACGGATCAGGAAACCTGTTCATCCCCAAGCTGGACCCACCCTCGGGGTTCTCCGACGCGTTTGAGCTAAGCGAGACCGAGTGCGACTTCGATCGCGGTCACAACAGTCAACGAAACGTCCGTGACTTCGTAATCGCGGTGTAAATAGCATGTAAAAGTCTCCGACGCATACGCGGGAACCCCTTGCCGTAAGATAAAAGAGAAGAGAATAGAGTTAAAAAAAAAGTAAATAGCGAGAGAATAAAGAGGAGAGTATAAAAAGTAAGGGAAAAAAAATCGCGCGAGAATTTATGTATGCCGCGGTCCGTCGTTTCGTTAATGCGAATTGGCGCCTCATCGCGTCCGATCGCCAGCCACTCAAGTGATATTATAAGTCCACGTGCTTCTTCGTCCTACGCCCCG
>NW_020220511.1:2965-3956 GCF_003070985.1 Temnothorax curvispinosus | reverse complement strand
AAAATGATGTTATTAACGATGAATACTACGAGAAGGCCTTTCAGTTCCTATACAGATATTTTAAAGGTTTGTATTCATATAATAGCTTTGATGACTTGTTTAGTTTCAGAAAAATATGAAACTTTACAACACAAACTTCGCAGAAAGTTATTTGAAATCTGTCGCTAAAAAAAGTATCACAGCGGATCTATTTCTAAACAAATTCTTGAAAGAGACATGTGGTTGCGGAAAAAAATACTAAGAATTTACTGATGATGTTATTAATGTTGCTTATGCAATATTCCGCTGAACAATTATTTCAAACAAAAAAAATGTCATTATTGCCCAAAAAAGTCGAATTATGAAAAGAAAAGAAACAAAAAGAAGTATTTAAAAATAACAAAATTACAAATAAATACTAATATTTCGTTTTTATATTAGGCTGCCTAATTTAGGCATTAACTTTTTTTACAATTTCACCAAATAACTTAAAAATAAATAAATTAATAATATATATATATATATTTCAAAATAGTAAACATAAACTTCATTTTATCAGTCTTCGTCGTCGTCGAATATGTAGACGGACACATGCGGGTGTCTTTCCTTCCACTCATTAACCAATTGATTGCTTATATAACAGCATATAAGATAAAACTCTTGCAGTTTAGGACAATGTTCCAAAATAACGGAATATTTATCAGGTTTAAAATATGCCTTAAATGCTTGAAAAAGATATAACTGTTTCAAGTTTTTGCACTGCGTTAGTAATTTTAATTCGCAATTAGTGAAGGCACTGCAGAAAGAAACAGCTTCCAGGCGTTGACAGGAAGAAAGTAATCTGTTCAAGTTGTCCTCAGCGATTGGGTATCTGTAACAAAAATCATATATACCTATATATAGTACTTCAATCGCAAAGAGAAAATCGATGGAACATTTTCAAGATGCTCGAAATACAAGAGAAACAAACACACAAATTTCGATTAAAAAATAGTGTATTTTAAAAGAAAAT
>NW_020220511.1:0-2955 GCF_003070985.1 Temnothorax curvispinosus | reverse complement strand
ATGTCTCTGAAATACAAATGTAATGGAGAAGCTTATTTTGCAATAATTGCGAACCCACGTATATTTCCAGCGCAGCCAGTGTGCGCCGAGCATGAGCATGCGATCACCATCAGCACACATTTATAAGTTCGTATATATGAACCTTCCCTTAACTTTAACATAGTATTTTCCCTCTTTTTATTACTGTACAATAACCTTCATACTCTAGTAACGATCGTCACCATGAATATCTCATATTACGGATTCCATCACGTCTTGCGGTTTCGCGATCACCAAATCTATCCTCTATACAATTAAGCAACTCAACATGCACTCCTGTATTTTCCTATTAATACGACCTTACTCTAGCGCTGCATATAGAACTCATTGTCAAATATTTATTTATTATATAATAAACAAGATTCAAAGTCTCTCCTTCATGGAACTTGACAACATTCAAATTCACAATTTCAATATTCGTATAACGAGTGCATGCACGATCGAACAATGAATTTTCTACTAAATAAGTTTTACACCAAGGGCAATAAGTTCATAGTGGAACCAACAAATAGAACCTATTAGTTTAGCAGAAACCCCGCTATTGCATATTAAGAGCTTATCTCATAATAGGGGACTTTCTTCTAACAAGCGGGATGTGAAGCTGATCTGATGCTAAAAATAATCAAAATGTGGTTGTTTTATAACATATTAAGCATGATAGAGATAAATATACATAATATAAATATATATACACAAATATACATATATATATATATATATATATATATATATATATATATATAAGTAGAAAGGGCTGTAAGGGTCACAACGCGGATCATGGTGCGTTCAGATATAAATGTGATTTATTCCTCGATTTACAAAAATCCAAACGTTTCGGCTCCTGTCCGAGCCATCCTCAGTGGTATAATATTAACATCAAAAATATATATTCTCCCTTAACATGGTGAGTTTACTGTTTCAATTTGACAGAAACTTAGTGAGACTAAAAGGTCCAAATCTGTAACGTAATTAAGAGTTACATCCTTGTTTTAAATTAAAATTCTAGAAAAACTCACCAGTTAATCTGGAGAAAAAATACATCGCAGTCAAACCGAATAATGAGAAAATAAGGCAAAGAGAATGATCTGTGCAGAGCGATCTGTAAGACGAGATCCCATCGACACGACGCACAACGAAAGACTGATTCGGTAAACGCACGCAGATAAACGTCTTATAACAAACTTGACAACGTGTAGGTCATAAAGTAATAAATAATATACGGTATTCGACGATAAATACAAAGGTATATAGTCAGGGATGTCTAAAGTCAAATTTGTACAAATAAATATAAAACGTCGGTCAACAGATAAAAATAAAAATTCAAAAAATATAAATCAGCGCCGCGGTAATAAATACATAAAATTGTAAAAAAGATTGAGAACTTGTGGAAAAGCAAAGCGTCATGGATATGGTTTACAGTTTATCAAAGATAGAAACATATGCATGGTGCAAAAACTCTGTATCGGCCTGAGAGTTCAAACCATTCTTTTGCAATTTAATATACAGCATCTCTGATACCAATCGCTTCGATAAAAACCTTTTCTTATCCAGAATTTCGACGTTATCCCAGTCAAAGTCGTGATTAAAATCTAATCTATGTTCGGTAATGACGGAAAGATTTGTCGTGTTTCTACGGATATGATTACGGTGTTCAGTAATTCTCGTTTTAAGTTGCCTCAAAGTCTGGCCCACGTAAGTCGCGTCACAATTTTTACATGAAATTCTGTACACGACGTTTTTGTGTGATTGAGTAGGCAATGGATTAAGGCAAAGGAGACCATTTGTAAGAACAAGACCCGTATTAGATTACTAAAATTCTGTTTACATAACGACATCGTACCGCAACATTTACAACGGTTTTATAACTTTACACCGTATCTCTCGCATTATAACTCAAAAAGTAAATTTAAGCTTTTAACTGCGAACTTTATAAAAAGACTCATTAAAATTGAACTTACTGATGCACATAGAATTGTTAATCAATCACAAAGGCATATTTTCCATCTCACGAGATGTATCACTCGACATATCCCTTTGTATATTTGTAACGACTTTTTCAAGAGACAAGGTTTTACATTAAAAAGGTATTCTCATTATCATCATCAATACATTCAGAGTAAGATGGATAAAAAATGCGAATGGCTTATTAAAAAACATAATTTGTCTAAAATTAAACAGTTGAAACCTATACATTATGTCTATGGTAGTGGAGGGACTGTCAATGTTCCCTTGCTCGATAATAATATAAATTCGGATTTCTTTGTAGTTCATATTGATCCTCTCGACTTCTTAAGTACTCCGATTAAATCTTCCTTTACTGCCACTAAAGATAATTGGTTCATCAACTTATCCACAATAAAAATACCTGAAAATGTTCAATGTCTTTTACAGTTGGGAGAAAACTCTTCCTTGCCTATTAATGACACTAAAAAGACTATCATGGATTTTATTAAATGTATCGAATGTAACACGAGAGGTTTACATATTAATCAGATATTGAACATTAGAAACCGTTCCATACCTATCATCAATAATCTCCTTTCCTTCTCTCATATGAGATCTCCTTTCTATCAGAACATTTCTAACATGGTTAAATCTACGAAATCATTTATAAATAACAATCCTAATATTATCTTTACAAGAGCAGATAAGAGCAATTGCACAGCCTTAGACAAGGAGATATATATAAACAAAAAATTACAGATATCCTTCAAGACACAGATACATATATGAAAGTTTCTAAAGATCCCACCAAGCAGCTTTCGAAACAAATTAGAGACACACTTGTGAGATGGAAAAAGCATAAATATACATCTGAAGAAAAATATAAACAACTTTTATGCAGTGATGGTGTCCTGCCGAGGGCCTATGGTTTACCCAAGATACACAAAACCGGATATCCTTTCAGAATAATTG
>NW_020220510.1:0-16184 GCF_003070985.1 Temnothorax curvispinosus | reverse complement strand
TTTGATTCTAATTGATTGTATATCGTTACGATCCTATTTCTCTTATTGTTTACCAAATAGTTTTTTAAAATTTTCCTACAATTTTTTTGACCGAGTTACAGGATTATGAAGTCAACCTCTCACTTTTCTGAAAAATCAAGAGACACGGTAGTGTCTCGCGCCAAGTATACGTGAAGCGAGACCGCACCGTGAATTATTTACACGACGCGACAAGTTGCGAATACCCGAGATTTTGAGATCTCGATAACCAGTGACCGGATCAAGTTCTAACTAGACTTAATGGATAGCTTGGACCATAATAAAAGTGTCTTTATTTTTCCGTTACGTGCTCTACGAGCGGAGATATTGCGATGCAAAGTCCAAATGTGGAAATTTTTATTTAAGAAACGTCCACGTCGTCGTCGTCGTCGTCGCCGACGTCGTCGTCGCCGACAAAAATGGCGGCTGGTGTGTCATTTTCCCATTTTTGACACTAGAGGGCAGTGATGCCCGTACAGACCGGACACTGCAGTGCACTGTCGCAGTGCGTGACAGCATATGTATGTACGTGTCCTGCGTTCTGCGCTTAGTGCAGATAGTGCGTTCAGTCGATTCAGTGCGCTGTCATACTATGTTTACGCGAGCATTACTTTTGTAGTAACTTACGATTATTTCTCTGCGTAAATAAGGTTTTGTGGTATAACTTACGATAATTCATTCCGTGTAAACGAGTAACGCTCGCGTAAACATAAGTCAGTTATAACCTAGAAATTAGATAGTGACAGTCGTGACCATCGCCGCGTGATAGATAGTGATAGAGAAATATATATTGACGGCAGGGAGCTAATGCCGAGGAGATCTTTAAGAAGGAAAGTGTATCCAAAATCGCACACGTACGTATATGCTGTCTTGTAAAAGTTGTAAAGTTAAAGAGAACGAGAAAGTGATCTGTATCTTTATGCACGTGTGGCAAGCACTATTTTTCTGAAAAATCTATCAAATTTATATGCACGTTTAACAGGCACTATCGCGTAATAAAGATTTCTCCGAAGTATGTTCATTATTTTTTAATAATAATTTTGTAAAAAAGATTTTGAGAAGAAAAATCGTTACTCATGTTTCGTTTGTTTCTAATTCATACTTGAAATATCACGATGTCAATAAGTAAGAAAATGATATTTAAAACGAAAATTTATGGATATAAGTATACTAGCTTGATACACCCGTGCTTCGCTACGGTATGCGGAGGATTCTATAATTCATCTCCGAATTTAGATTTGCTCTTTTAAGGGTTGGTTAGGACAAAATCTTGAATTATGTTTTTAAGCATTTGTATGGGTAACCCTTTGTAAGCAAAAACCAAGTTGATATCTCAACGGGCCTAAGAGATATTGAGGAATCCGTGAAACACGTTTTACCCCTTTTCATCCTGTTAGGGGTCGAATTTCTAAAAATCTTTTCTTAGTGAATGCTTAATACGTCATGAGAGGAATACACTACCCGAATTTCATGTTTCTAGGTTCAGGGGTTTAGGCTGAGCGTTGATGAGTCAGTCAGGACATTTGTCTTTATATATATAGATTTTGCTTCTTACTTTAATTAGATATAATATTATGTTATTTAATATAGTATCTTCAATATAGTATCTGATTGATATATTTTATGTTCAGTAGAACAAATTAATAATAGTTTTTGCTTGCAATTCAAGATGTAATTGGTAATGTCAATCCATAGCCCATTCGAAAAATGTTTTGGGATAAAAATATAAAAGAGCTCCGTAGTTATTGACGCTGTGTTTCAGCCAATTCCCTTTAGGTTTTGTAACCAGAGTTTTTGATTTGTTTTTTCTGGAAAGCTCTGAAGTCCTTTTCCGTGTATCGGTCGCATTATTAGAAGACCATCAAGATCAATTCACAGACCCACAAAAAAGAAAAGTTGTCTGCGCCATGGACAAAACCATGGTATTCTCAAGTATTTTCGCCTGCTGAAACCGAATATGACCTCAGTTTTGCCCCTACACATCAGGATTTTTTTCTACAGCCAAAAACACCTTGAAAAATCCATTAAATCGTAGATCCCACAACTTAACATCAAACTCCGTAGCTCACTCAACTCCAAACAACCAAACTAAGAATGCCATAACCTTTTCATACTAATCCCGTAACCCTGGAACACTATACCTGCAAGCCCCATAACCTCATGACTCTATAACACCATAACCCTGGGGCAGAACGAGGGATATACGAACAAAATGATGAGTTCCACTCATTAGAATCAGAAGTCCCAACGGAAGTACCATCAAATTTATATATATGTGGCTATCCATAGTTAGAGAAGAATAGACTGAAGAATATAATAGAATTGTAAATAGCCCGATACTTTAAAATTGGCGGAAAGTAGAGCAACCACGAACATTTCTCAAAAAATTCAAAACTTTATAAAAAAATACACTTTTTATACACTTTTTAGGCAAAAATCGGGGTAAATATGCAGTATAGTGCCAACCTTTCCGATTTTGTTGAAACTTTTTTATTTTGTGTATTTTGGATAAAAAAAAAAGATTCTGAGAAAGAAAATCGTCGCTCATGTTCCGTTTGTTTATAATTAATATTTATAATATTTCGATGTCGGTAAGTAAGAAATTGACAATTTATGTATGTATTTTTACTTTTTTATTAATACGCATGCGCAATAATCTTGCGCCTTACTTCAATTAAGTTATTTAATTGTAATTAACTTCAAATAAGTTATTGATCTATAACCTATATATCATTATAACCTTATAACGTTATATATCTCAACCGCTACTTTAAAATTACACGATAAAACAATGAAATTACATGAATTTTTAACATTAATCAATAACAAAGAACGTTTAATTAATTTCTTAATAGAATCGAAAGTTTTAAATAATACTTTAAAATGTAAAATCTGTGAGAGTGATATAAAATTAAATAAGGTGTAAAGAAAACACACATTGTTGTTTTGCAAAAATATTATGTAATTTCCAATATGCAACTACGTCTTTTTTTTTTAATGGTTTTACTATTATTTGTTCTCTTTGATATCCTACAACTTTTGTCTAAAACGTTTTTCTATATCTTCCATATTTTTTGAGATATTTTCCTGGAGCATTTAAAATGAAACACCCTATATATATGGCAAATGCCTTCCTTGTTATTGTCGCCGAATAGCAAAAAAGTTGATTGTTTACTTTTTCACGCTGGTGCTTCTCACAATCACTTATAGTCTTTCTCGCGATTCTTTTTGTGCTCGCATTCTTTTACTACTTCCGTTCCAGACGAGTGTCAACAAAAATTCTTTTTTTCCGGCATCATTCTGAAGCCGATATGGTTCCTGCCAAATTTCGTCGAGCTGCGATGAGTTTCCCATTTGAGTTTACTTTTTGTATACTCCTTGAAGAAGTACATAACATGGTAGTATTTTTTAAGGCAAGATTTCGATAATCCTGGCGCCTTAATTTGACGACGGTTTCTGGTAGTACTTTTAACGCTAAACAAAAAATTATATATAGGTCTTATAAAGCTAACCGCTCTGGTTTTTAAGATCTACAGTGTTAAAGTTAAAAATAAATCATATGAATTTTTAAATAATACTTTAATTGTGTGTGTATAAACAGTACACACGTAGGCGGGAGAAAGGCTACAGCCTCTCCCTTGCAAGCAGGGGGGTGGGGGTGAACCTCGGTTCGCGTAAAAAGTTAAAAGCCCGTTTTTTCTTCTTTCGTCGCTTCGTATGAAAAGTTGCATTGTGTAAAAATATTTAATACCTGTAACAGAAATAATTTGTTATAGCAGAAAATAGTTAAGATATTGAAAAGTGACACCTCGTGACACCTCGTTTCGCATGGAAAGTGTATGCGTGGAGGTAGTAGGTTTCGCTCCCCTGCGGGGGGCTCCTCTACCCAAATAGCCAAATGCTGTGAGTTTGCTGTCATGTTGCCAACAATCGTTGTTTGGCATTCGCCACTGTAAATAGTTTCGTTAGTATTAGTCTCAGTTTCGTCAGTATTCGTATTATCGGTACATTACCATATTTTCGGTGACTCGCCCGAAACGTCGGCAGATCATTCGATATTTCCGCGATTCACCAATCGGTGCTGCCACCGTACACCCTACGAGGACACCCGACATCAAAGGGAAGAACAAATTGCTCGCTCGCGGCACATTACAGGACCGCAAGCTCACTCATCGTCCAGAAGTTTCGAGGTGCACATTTTACACACTCGTACCTACAGAAGGCCTTATCGTGCTCGCTCCTCCAGGAGTGCGAACTTCTCCTGCTTTGCCTGCCTTGCCTGCACTGCTTTCGCTTGTCTGCCTGCTGCATGTCTTTGCTTGCCTGCTCTCTTGCTTGCTTGCTGCTTCCGCAGCAAGTGCCTGCTTGCACTCTGAGGAAGGACGAAATCCCTCCAGGAGACGACGGCCGACCGAAATATGAGTCGCTTGCTTTCGCTATATTCTTTTGCTTAAATTTCACGTTGAGGAGACGCAACACACCTCCTCTGGTCCTTCGAATATTTAGACAAACTCGCAACTGGGGCCTAACACCCCCCCGAGACAATCGTTGATGCAACTAATTTTGACAAACTAGGGACAAGGTGAGACAGTATTATGTCTGTCGGGTTGAACTCACATGAATTCTAATTCTATTCGGAAAATTGAGAGCGACATGTTTACACGGATTTATTATCTGTGAAGAGTTGATTTGTGACAGCAACTTGACGACAACTCGTTGTCGTCCACGATTAACAGCATACCTATTCAATGCAATTTGAGAGCAACTTCCCAGGCAGCAGCGTCACGTGATTTTTACGTCAGTTTATGGTCAATTGTTACGTCAATTATCCTTTTATAATTATGTAATAATGACTTTAAAAATGACAGGAATAAGTCACAGACCAATGACGACATTTCAAGACGTTAAAAACGTAACCTGTATGACCTTTTTTTGGCCTTTTAATTACGTTTTAATAAGAGAATTGTAAAAATCAAATTTATATACAAAATTATAATTAATTAAGAAACCAGATTTGTTATAAAATATATATACATTTTATGTTTTGTGTTTATTTAATTATTATCAGTCTTCAAAAATAAAGGTACCATTAATATAAGGTTACATCAATCTAAAGGTGTGCCACACTTTATTATAAAAGTGGACTCCACGATACAACTGATACAAGTTGTGCAGTTCCGTCATTTATATATCGTTCGTATATACTATCGTTCTTCATATTTTAAATACAAAAAACAGATCCTAACGGATGCCATCTATCGGATTCGACATTTGCACATTCTTTAGAAATGTATGACAATTTCATATTGTCAACACTATGTTAGCAACGACTTACAATTAAAAAACTTTATAGCTTGAAGACATATACGCAATAACGGATGGAAATCAATATATATGTGTTGTTGCCATCATGTTTGCATAAAACGACGAATCATACATTGCTGTCATGTTGCTGACATGTTGCAGACAACATAACGTACCAGTATTGCAGACAGTTTGCTCTCAAAATTGCGTCAACTGATTGCATGTATAAGCAGTCATGTACCTGTATTTGTAACGTGTCCTATTTTGATGTCAGCAAATTTACAGCAAATATATAACAACACATGCAATACATTAGTTTGCTCAATATGCTATATCACGCTTGGCTATCTGGGTATTGTTAAACTAGACACACAGTGTGCCTTCAAAGTACATGCGTCGGCTTTCCACGCGTGAAAAGTTGTAAACCCATGTGGCACCTTGTTTCATATCGATAACATATATCAAGGTCATTGAAATCAGTGAGATCGCTCTTAATCTAAAGTTTTACCAACTTTAACTCTGTATATCTCGAAAACCAGAGCAGTTAGCTCTATAAGACGAATCAATTGGTATAAAAAAAGACATAGTTTCTTTAAGAAAAAATATGTAATTTGCAATATGCATCTGCATACTTTTTCTTAAAAGCAACTATGTCTTTTTTTCATACCAATTGATTCGTCTCATTATTCTGTGCGTAAAAGTATTAAGATAATATTACCGAAAACTTAATGTTTTACAAGATATTTTGTAATTATGTCAAAATACTAGAACTTTCAAGCCTAATAATTCCAAAAGTTCTTAATGAAAAAATACTTTATTATTCATTTCAATGGTACAACAGTTCGAGTCGGACCTAAGCTTCCCCCAAAGTCATGTGCTTGTGGTGCGCACACAGGTTGTACACAAGCACATGAGAGCTACAAGTTTAATGCCGAATCCGAACGGCAAGGTAGAAGGGGTTTCGAGGCAAGAGATACTCCTGACGGGCTGTCATTCCGTCGAGGAGGAAAAACAAGCGATATAATTTATTTATTTTGGTTTTACCAGGACTGGATTCGAACCTGAGATCTTTGGTTTAGCAGATGAGTGCGCTGTCTGCTATGCCACGCTCGCTCACAAATACTTTATTATAGTGTTTTGAAAAGCTCTCGAGATTAGCTACAAAAATATGCATTGAAAAATAGGGGTTTTCATTTAAGAAATTGAAGGTGACCTTTACGTGATCTTCAAACATTTATCCAAGGTCAAACTAATGACACCATCTTATGTGTCCCACCAGGAGCGTGCATCTTGGACACCTTATATTTTGAAAACGAAGCAGTTTAGGACATATATTTATAGGACCTTTTCTTCTTAAAATAAGTCAAGGAATATCCCTTTCAAGTTTGTCCACTTACTTTAAAAACACCCCGGGAAAAATAGATTATATATAATTATATATAATCATATATATAATATATATATATATATATATATATATATATATATATATATGGGGCATTCTTTCTCAAAATAGCCACCTCTCTGCACATTTTATTTTTGAAGATAAAATGCTTTGCAAGATCTCAAAATTTCCGTCGAAAACTCAAGTTTTGGATGCCTTATGGCGATTTTCATTTACATTCAAAGGTGGGGCAGTATGACCAAAATATCGCTCAAACCACCCTAAAAATTAGAAAAGTATGCAAATAACATATAAAATCTTAGCAGTTTCTATCAAATTTGATGTAACTTTGAAACAAAATGGTTTATGACATCCAATTAAATAGTTTTTTAGACGTTACCCCCCCCCTTATAATCAAAATAAACCCTTAAAAACCACCCCTGAATCATCATTTCGACAAATTGACAATTATTCTAAAACAAATAGAGTAAAAAAATTTAAATAGAGTTCACGGGCCGTGAAATTTTTTCAGAATATATTTCAATTAAACTCAACCCCATAAGGATCATAACTAATCAATAAAAATCATCTCCTACACATCATTTAGACAACTAGGCAATTATTCACAGGCAATTAAACATAAAACTTTTTCATATATATATATATAGTTGTCTAAATATAATTTACCTACCTATATAGGTCCATATATAATTATATGTATATGAGAATAATTCTAAATATAATTAAATATGAACAATAGATGTATGCATTCATGTATGGATACATATAAGATTCATACGGAAGTATAAATGTATAACCCTATATGATTATATATAATTTCATGTAGCATTGTATATAAAAAGCAAAATTTCCGTACTTATACATATAATATACCGGGTGTTTTATTTTAATCGCCCCAGGCAAATATCTCGAAAAATATGAAAGATACGGAAAAACATTTCAGACAAAAGTTGTTTGGTTCGAAGAGGGACATAAGATGGTGTCATTGGTTTGACCTTGAGTGAACGTCCCGAGGTCATATGGAGTTCAACTTTGTTTTTTTAAATGGAACTCCCTATTTTTCATTGCATATTCTTGTAGCTTACCTAAAGAGCTTTTCAAAACCCTATATTTGAGTATTTTTTCTTGTACCTGGCTATCAACATTCTATCCTTTTTCTTCTTCTTTTCTAGTAAATACTTTGGTAACTCCTGTGTTAAAATCTCTTTATAGTTATGTATCTTGACTCGTTTATCTTTATCTGTCTCTCCTTCTCTTTTTCTTCTAATCTCTTTACGAGACTCTTCGCCGCCTCCCGGTTCCCTGCCTCCATTTCTTTCCTCAGCTGCTCCTTCTCCATTCCTACTCTCTCTATCAGTTCTCTTCTTTTCTTTTCCCAATTACTTTCTTCTTTCCTTGGTGTGCTCCTCTCTAGATCCTTTATACATGCTTGAACTATTTTCTTCTCTGACTGTCTCGCCTTCTCCTCATATCTCACAGCTCTCCTTATTGCCCTCATTTTTATCTTCTTTATTTTGGCTTCTTCTGATACTATGTACTTTATTACTTCAATTACCTTTTCCCTCGATATTTCTTCAATTACTCTTTGTTACCTCCACTCTCGTGCCATCTTCTTCTCCTTCGTCTTCTATGTCTAGCACCACTTTTTCCTCTGTCCCTCCTAGCATTTCCATAAAGTGGTCTCTCCTCAGCTGCTCCTCACTCGTCCATATGCATCTCCTCGCTTATCCCCTCAGCTTTCTTTTTCTTGTATTTATTTATATACTTCCAAGCTTCCGCTTCGTTTTTAATGTTCCTTATCTTTTCTTCTTCCTCGCTTTCGTGCCTCCCCTTCTGCTCCTTACACCATTTCTTGTGCTCCTTTTTTTCCCTCACATACTCTTCTTTTCCGATCCTCCCCTCTTCCAGTTCCTCAACAATCTCCTCAATCTTTTTTTCTTTTCCTTCCATTCTTTATTATACCATTCTTTTCTTCCTAATCTTCATAGTATTATTCTTTTCTTCCGCTTCGTGATAGCGCTCTTTACTTTTTCTTTCATCTTTTTCCAGATATCCTCTGTCTTTATTTGTGTACTCGACCATCCTTCACATTTCTCATGATATTCTCTCCTCCCATCTTCTGTCCAGTTGCTTCTCTCTATTTCTATTTCTTTCTTCCTTCTCCCTGTCTCCATCACTCGTGGTCCTGTCAACTCCACCTCCAGCGGAACATGATCCGATTCCGTTCTAATTTCTTCTTCCACCATATTTATTTCTTTCCTGCTCTATCATTCCCTAAGACATAATCTATAACCGATGATCCCAAGTCTCCTATATAAGTCCATCCCCCTTTCCTTTCGAAACTCCCATTTAATATCGCCCATCCTCTTTCTTTTATTTTATCTATTAATATACGTCCCTCCCTATTTACCACTTTATTTACTAACTTTCTGGTCTCGCTCCTCTTTTCATTCTCTTCCTCCTCGTTTATCGGTCCTCCTTTGCTTCCCGTCCTCGCGTTGAAATCACCTTTTACTAGCACCCCTTCTTCATCTTCTTCTTGTACCTTCTCCCTTAGTGTTTCCATTGTATCTTTCATTTTCTGACTGTACAACGTGATTATTCTCCATTTGTTTCCATTATACTCTAATCTGCTTTCTACCACCTCGTCGCTAATCTCCCTAACCTCTATAAATTTCAAATTCTTGTTGACTGCTGTTATTATCCTTCCTCTGCTCTTCCTTTCCTGTGTTCCCTTTTCGCTGGTACGCAATTCTAGATAAATTTGCTGAACAATTTATTTTTAATCTTCCTCCATTTATCATCCTCCATCCATGTTTCTACTAGTCTTATCACGTCAAAATTCTCCAAATAATCCCATGTTTCGTGACATTTATTAATTAGTCCCGCCACGTTCCAAAAGCATATCCTTAATCCTCTTCCTTTTTTCTCCTTATTTTCCTTTTTTCCCTTTTCTTTCACTCTCCTTATCTCCCCCTCCCTGTCCTCTCTCCTCTCTACTCTTTCGGAAAAACATCTCTGCTTTCTAGCATTTCGGTGCTTTCATTCCATTTCCATTCGCAATTGTCAATCCATATTTTTTAGTATTCTACCGTTGCTTTCTTCCCCTTTTCTCTCTCTGCTTTAACTATGCTCCCAGATGCTTTTGTATCTGCCTTTCTGTTGCCGTCAGATCATCATCCATAAATATCTTTCTTGCTTTTTCTATCTTTTTCTTCTTTGCCATTATTTCTTGTTTATCCTCCCATCTATTGAATCTGACTAGCGTCATTTTGTATTCTCCCCGGCCAATTACCTGCACTTCGTCCACTTCCACCTTCTTTTTGGTGATTTCTTCTTCAAGGAATCATCTTCTCTTTTCTTTCACCTCCATTTTCTACTTTCATTCCTTTTATAATTATATTATTTTTCCTTTTCCTCCTTTCGGCTAATTCAGAGTTTCTTTCCATCTCCTTCATCTTTTTCATTAGTTCACTGCTCACTAGCTTTTCACCTTCGCTATTCTCCATTTTTTCTACTTTCTCCTCCAACTGTTTTATTCTATTTTCTAAACTCGCTTTTTGCTCTCCCCAAAGCATTTCTCTCATTCTATAATCCTCCCTCAGTTCGTGTATCTCTTTCATTATCTCTTTCATTATCTCTTCTTTATCCTTCTTTCTTTCTCTTTCTTGTACATCCATTTTCGCTAAAATATCTTTCAGCATTTTCTCCGTCTCCATGCCTTCTTTTTTCTTTTCCTCTCTTTTTATCTTGTTTGGCGGCAATCTTGTCACTCTTTTTTCTTTACTAAAATTTGCCAGTATTTCTTTTTCGGCTTTTTCTGCTATTTTTTTTTCTTCGTCCTTTCCTCTTTTCCTTACGTAATCTGTAATTGATCCTTGACTTCCTGTCCTATCTCTTATTTTTGACAGCTCATCCGCCCTCGTGGGCCTGCCTCCTGTAATTCTACTTTTTTCTGTCGTACTCTTCTCCTTCTCGTCTTTCTTCAAGTTAATATCTTTTTCCTTGCTTTCCTCCCTTTTCTCGTCCATCTAAATCCTTTTCCCGCTTTTTATCTCTTCAGCACTTCTTTCCTCCTGTCACTCTCTTCTTTATCGACCTGCTTTCGTGATTCTCCGACACCGGTTTCTCCGTGCCTGCTTCCGCTTTTATCACGTAACCTCCAAATTGTCGCAGCAACACAGAATCCCCGAACTCGTCTGTAATTCGGCTTTTACACTGCCGATTTATATCTGCAGTTAGTCCTGCATATTTGTGCATGCAAACCACCTGAAACAAAGTCACCCCACGGCGAAGGAACGGTAGATAAGCTCGAAAAAACACTGGCGCGTTTGACAGGCGTGCTTCTTTCTACTTGCTCAATCCCGGAAATCCTATTAAGCTATATATATATAAAATCGATACAAATAAAGCCGCGCATTATTCCCCGAGTTGTTATTCCGGAACAATTTTGTCAATTACTTGCGAACCGCAAATAAAATTATAGGACCAACGGGGCAAAAGATTCCCAAGGGATTGTATTTCACGTCAGGGATCAATTGTAATTACAGTAGTATATAAAAATTGCCCACTTACGAGCTTAACTCCTGTTGCTTCAAAATGGTAAGAAAACGGGTGCATTTTCTTTTTTGCTTCCTCCGTTCAAACGAAGCTTTGAGCTGGGATAAAATGTATATATATTATTTAGAATTGACGTAAGCTTTGAAATTTTGCCACTTATATACGTTTCGTCAACTATCGTCACAGTCTCAAACTTGAGGTGCGCACTATTACCTACTGCGTTGTATTCCCCTACTTTCCCCTACATAGCAAGTATACTACGCATATTATATTGTATAATGTATGAATGTATCAAACACGTAGTTGATACATATTTAACAAAATGTAATAATATGGCGTACCATAGTAGCGCCCAGTAGTAACTTCAAGAAATTATTAAACGGACAGTTTTTTGGTCACGTTTCTATAATCGCAGTTACCTGAGCGTAGGACAATAAACACATTTAAATTATATAGTAAAAAATAATTTAAATTAAATAGTGAGTCAAAGGTAAATTCTCATTTCGTAATAGATTTATTGAATTTCCATATTATACAATTGTATGTAATTGTTGTACAATTAATGCGTATTTGATTGTGTTATTTTTATAGGTTAGGTACATAATAATAATATATAATTTTTACAATATTATGGAAAAGGTAACCGTGATATTTTTTCGAGGCATAACAGACGATTAGCACAAGAAAAAAGAGAGAAAGGTTATTTGTTGATATAATTGTCAAGGTGACTGTGGTGGCAGTGGTGTGACTGATTTTGAACCATCGGCCAAACGTATAACAAAATGCCGAATTGAAAAAAAAAATGATTATCAATCATTAATTTCAACATCACCTTCTCTCAGTAATAATCAGACTCACATCAATCAGTTTTCTATAATTATACAGGGTCTCGGGAAAAAAAATTATATATAATTATATATAAATATATATAATTATATATGATGCAATTATAAATTTTGTCTCTATATGATTATATATAAATATATATAATTATATATAATTATATTTGATCATATATAGTCAATATATTTTGAAAAAAAACCGTTTAACTTCGATAATAAAGCATTGATAAATTAAGTGTATATTTCTTTAAAAGCTATGGAATCAAAAGTGAAATAATTTATCCCATATATTATAACTTGGCGCTGCTTGGCGTGAGACACTGCCGTGTCTTTTGATACTGTTCTTATACCACTGTTCGTCAAATTTTAAATACGAGAAACAAATCCTATCGGATGCCATCTATCGGATAATCCAAATTTAAAAGTGTAGTGTATATGGGACGTTTCACGTCAACCGGATCACTTGTCTGTCCAAAATTTGAAGCGACCTACAAAGACGTTCGATAGCTCAAAAAATTAGTCTTTACTAGTACTTTCGAAAGTCATGTGTCCCGTTTTGAAATCCAAGATGTCTGATCCAATATGGCGGCTAAAAGCCTGAAAATTGGAGAAAAATTTACATAATTTAACGTAATCATGTTTTTAAATATTGATTCCGTTTTGAAATGGTTTGGTAAAGAGTTTTCAGTGTCTGTGATGTTGAATCTGGAAGCTAGTTGAAGTTTGGAACGTTCCTGGATTTTTTAAAAATGATTTGTCCCATTTCTTCTTTGGCACAGAGACATTTCTGAGTAAAAAATACGAAATACATAAGAGACCGAACCGATACACCCTGCAAAAGACACCCTTATACTAAAAAAACCTACCCCCGGACCACTTTAAATATTCTGGCTACGCTGAAAACGATTTGTCCCATTTCTTCTTTGGCACAAAGCAACTTATAAATTTTCTGTAAAATTCATAATTTATTGCATATCCCCGTAGAGTTTGCAACCTACTACCAATACTATATCCTTCTCCTCTCACTTTAACCCTTTGAATCAACGGCTTAACGTCTCTTTCCGAAAAACGGAGCCCAGTTTTCTCCGCACAAAAGCAATGAGACAAATCGTTTTCAGCGTAGCCAGAATATTTAAAGTGGTCCGGGGGTAGGTTTTTTTAGTATAAGGGTGTCTTCCGCAGGGTGTATCGGTTCGGTCTCTTATGTATTTCGTATTTATCACTCAGAAATGTCTCTGTGCCAAAGGAGAAATGGGACAAATCATTTTTAAAAAATCCAGGAACGTTCCAAACTTCAATCGCTCCAGGAACGTTCCAAACTTCAACTAGCTCTCAGATTCAACATCACAGACACTGAAAACTCCTTACCAAACCATTTCAAAACCGAATCAATATTTAAAAACATGATTACGTTAAATTATGTAGATTTTTCTCCAATTTTCAGGCTTTTAGCCGCCATATTGGATCAGCCATCTTGGATTTCAAAACGAGACACATGACTTTCGAAAGTACTAGTAAAAACTAATTTTTTGAGCTATCGAACGTCTTTGTAGGTCGCTTCAAATTTTGGGAAGACAAGTGATCTGGTTGACGTAAAACGTCCCATATATATTGTTATATATAATTATATCTCACATAGCAAATAATATTTCAGTAATATTACAGCAATATCATTTTTCCATTGCATTATTACAATGAAATATAGTATAAATATTGCAGTAATATTACTAAGATATCTCATTGTCAGTAATATTAAAATGTCCGCAAAAATGAATCACAGTAATATTACGGTAATATTACTGTAATATTTGCGTGATATTTACGTAATATTTGTGTGATATTAGATAATATTTATTTAATATTGCTAGAAATTAAACCATTTTAATGAATTTTAATAAAATTATATCAAATTGTTATTTTTAATACTCTTATTACATACAATATTAAGAAAATAATATTGATATTATCTTTCTATCTCTTTCTTCTTCAAAACTGCTCTATGCTACTCTGCATCGTATGAATTTCCACTGATAAAGAGTGATGTAACACTATAACATAATACAAAAACTGTAATTATTATTTATATCTGATTACACAGGGTGAGTTTTATTTTGTGTGCCAATTATCTCCGTTAATTATCTCAGAAAGTAATGGTTTATTGGAAAAATATTTCAGATAAAAGTTGAAAGAGAAATAATGGATGATCTTATTAGATTTAGGGTCGGGGACCCATATTGAGTCCAGTAGGGTCCAAGTTTTTAAATAAAAACTCCCATTTTTTATTATATTATCTACTTCTACTAATTAATATAAACAACTTTTGTCTGAAACATTTTTTATATTTTTTTCTTTATACTTTTTGAGATATTGTAGAAAAATTTGGTAATTTTTTTTAATATTTAGCTTATAATATCTTGATAAATGTTTGTCGAAGGGAAAAATAATACAAGACTTTTTTACTTGATATGGTCTCAAGAATATGCTATTGCAATAATATTCCAATTTCTTTAAATATTTGTGTATACATTTTCTTGGAGCTTTCATGTGTACACAATTATTTAAAGAACTTGGAATACTATTGCAACAGTATATACTTGATACTAAATCAAGTCAAAAAGTCCTGTACCACTTTTTCCTTCGACAAACATTTATTGAGATATTGTAAGCTAAATATTGAAAGAATTACCAAGTTTTCCTTGAATGTCTAAAAAAATATAAGGCAAATAAAAAAATGTTTCAGACAAAAGTTGTTCATATTAATTAGTAGAAAAAAATGATGTAATAAAAAGGGAATTTCTATTTAAATAATATGGCTTAGATGCTACTGGGCTTAACACAGGTCCCGGACTCAAAATCTAATAAAATTGTCTATTGGTCCTTCTTGAACTCTCCAACTTTTATCTGAAACATTTTTCCAATAAATCAATACTTTCTGAGATAATTATAGCGGAGATGATTAGCACACAATATTTCGTGTGCCCTGTTTATTTCATACATAATTATATATTTAAACATAAGAATACGGGGTTAAGTATGACTGTGTTCCGATATTCACTGTCTATACTGAAAATCTATGGTTAATGTTATACATACATTTTAGATTATCAGTACTGAATATTAATATTGGAACGCAATTTATACCAAGTTTAACTTTTTCTTACTTATGTATCGAATAAATAAAGCTTTCGTTCAGAAAAGTGTGATAGAAATCAAACTGCTTAGTGCTGCTCTGCGTGAACTTCCACTAATGGAACGCAACGCAACACTGCAACATAATACAAAAACAGTATAAATTATTATTTACATCTAATTAAACATTTTAAACATAAAAGTAGGTTAAGTATGAATCTGTGTTCCGATATTCATTATCTATACTGAAAATCTGTTAATGTTACACGTATACTTCGGATTTTCAGTATTGGCGATTAATATTGGAAAGCATGATTTATATCAAATTTCACTTTTTCTTACTTACGTATCTAATAAATAAATCTTTTGCTTTTCTATCAAACTTAATACTTGGTGCTGCTCTGGACTGCATGAACTGATGGAAAGCAATACTGTAATATGTTACTTATGTTACTTATGTTACTATATGTAGCATAAGAACAATAATTATTATAAAATCACATAAATGGTTAAATAATGATTAAATCACTTAATTAATGGTTAAACTGGTTTTTAGAAGATTTGGGATAGGCATATTCCTATCACGTATCTCCAACTGAGGGCTCCAGTTGGATTAAACTGTTAAAAATTTTGAGGTTAAATTAGCATCAAGATTTAAGTATGAAGCCGTTAATAAACAATCCCATTAGAGACTCGTTCAATAAGATTACAAAGGCAAATATATTTTAAGATGTCAATGTTAGTTTATTGCTCGACTAACTGGCAATAAGAATACAAAGACTGCACAACGTTTCGGCCCACGGTTAGGGCCCTTTTCAAGTGCAATCTAAAATTTATAAACAACAATATGCAATACAAAATATAAAATATAATAAGCGGACTGAAATTAATGATTGTTGTGTTCGAGAGCAATACCTATTCGTCTA